>NW_027532163.1:208369-226604 GCF_008692635.1 Crocuta crocuta
AGAAGTAGTGTTTTCTTTTTTAAATTTTATGTTTATTATTGAGAGAGAGAGAAAGACAGCATGAGCAAGGGAGAGGCAGAGAGAGAGGGAGACAAAGAATGTGAAGCAGACTGCAGGCTATGAGCTGTCAGCACAGAGCCTGATGTGGGGCTTGAACTCACAAACCGTGAGATCATGACCTGAGCTGAAGCCGGATGCCTAACCAATTAAGCCACCCAGGCACCCTGGAAGTAGTGTATTCTAAAATAATAAAATGTTCATTGATATTCATCCATTAACTAGATGATTGGCAATAATAAATTTGTAGGTACCAAATGATAAATTTGTATGTTGCCAAAATATGACAATCAAAAAAAGATAGCACTAAAAAGGTATAATTGAAAATCTACCACCCACAATAAATATAAAATAATTGAGATCATACCATGCACACTTTAGATCACAAGGCTATGAAACTTGGTATCAACTACAGAAAAAAGTCTTGAAAACCTCCAGAAACACAGAGGTTAAAGAACACCCTAATAAAGAATGAATTGGCCAGTCAGACAATTAGAGAAGAAATTAAAAAATATATGGAAACAAATGAAAATGAGAATACAATTCAAACTCTATGAGACCTGCAAAGGCAATCCTAAGAGGAAAGTACATTGCACTCCAGGCCTATTATAAGAAATTAGAAAAGTAACAAGTACAAAATTTGACAGCACACCTAAAGGAACTAGAAGAAGAGCAACAAGAGCACCCCAAACCCAGTAGGAGAAGAGAAATAATAAAAACCAGGGCAGAAATAAACAATATAGAATCCCTAAAAACAGCTGAACGGATCAATGAAACCAAGAGTCGGTTTTTGATAAAATAAACAAAATTGACAAACCTCTAGTGAGGCTTCTCAAAAAGAAAAGAGAGAGCAAGCAATAGACAATATAATGAATGAAAATTGACTTATTACAACCAATCCCTCAGAAACAAAAAAATTATCAGGGAATACTATGAAAAATTATATGCCAACAAACTGGNATAAGAAATTAGAAAAATAACAAGTACAAAATTTGACAGCACACCTAAAGGAACTAGAAGAAGAGCAACAAGAGCACCCCAAACCCAGTAGGAGAAGAGAAATAATAAAAACCAGGGCAGAAATAAACAATATAGAATCCCTAAAAACAGCTGAACGGATCAATGAAACCAAGAGTCGGTTTTTGATAAAATAAACAAAATTGACAAACCTCTAGTGAGGCTTCTCAAAAAGAAAAGAGAGAGCAAGCAATAGACAATATAATGAATGAAAATTGACTTATTACAACCAATCCCTCAGAAACAAAAAAATTATCAGGGAATACTATGAAAAATTATATGCCAACAAACTGGACAACTTAGAAGAAATGGACAAACACACACTCACTGCCAAAATTCACACGGGAAGACATAGAAAATCTGAACAGACCCATAACCAGTGGAGAAATTGAATCAGTTATCAAAAATCTCTTAACAAATAAGAGCCCTGGACCAAAAGGCTTCCCTGGGGAATTCTACCAGACATTTAAAACAGAGTTAATACCCATTCTTCTCAAGCTATTCAAAAAAATAGAAATGGAAGGAAAACTTCCAGACTCATTCTATGAAGCCAGCATCACTTTGATACCCAAGCCAGACAGAAACCCAGCAAAAAAAGAAAACTACAGGCCAATATCTTTGATGAATACAGATGCAAAAATCCTCAACAAGATACTTGCAAATCAAATTCAACAGCACATAAAAAGAATTATACACCATGATCAAGTGGGATTCATTCCTGGGTTACAGGGCTGGTTTAATATTAGCAAATCAATCAATGTAATACATCACATTAACAAAAGAAAGGATAAAAACCATGTGATCCTGTCGATAGATGCAGAAAAATTACTTAACAAAATACAGCATCTCTTCTTAATAAGACCCTCGAGAAAGTCAGGGTAGAAGGAACTTACTTAAACATCATAAAAGCCATGTATGAGAAGCCCCCAGCTAACATCATCCTCAATGGAGGAAAACTGAGAGCTTTCCCCTTGAAATCTCCTAATTTCAACAACAGGGATGTCCACTCTCACCACTGTTGTTAATATAGTGCTGGAAGTCCTAGCATCAGGCATTAGACAACAAAAGGAAATCAAAGGCATCAGAATTGGCAAACAAGAAGTCAAACTTTCACTTTTAGCAGACTACATGATACTCTGCATAGAAAACTCTATAGACTTCACCAGAAGCCTGCTAGAACTGATCCATGAATTCAGCAAAGTTGCAGGGCACAAAATCAACACACAGAAATTGGTTGCATTTTTATACACCAATAATGAAGCAACAGAAAGAAATCAGGAAACTGATTCCATTCACAATTGCACAAAAAAACATAAAGTACCTAGGAATAAACCTAACCAAAGATATAGGAGATTTGTATAATGAAAACTATAGAAAACTTATGAAGGAAATTGAAGAAGACACAAAGAAATGGAAAAACATTCCATGCTCATGGATTGGAAGAATAAATATAGTTAAAATGTCATTACTACCCAAAGCAATCTACACCTTCAATGCAATCCCAATCAAAATTGCACCAGCATTCTTCTCAAAACTAGAACAAACCATCCTAAAATTTGTATGGAACCACAAAAGACCCCAAAGAGCCAAAGTAATAATACTGAGGAAGAAAACCAAAACGAGAGGTATCACCATCCCAGACTTTAGCCTCTACTACAAAGTTGTAATCATCAAGACAGGATGGTATTGGCACAAAAACAGACACATAGACCAATGGAATAGAATAGAGAACTCAGAATTGGGCCCACAAATGTATGGCCAAGTAATCTTTGACAAAGCAGGAAAGAGTATCCAATGGAAAAAAAGCCTCTTTAACAGATGGCGCTGGGAGAACTGGACAGCAACATGCAGATGAATGAAACTAGATCATTTTCTCACACCATACACAAAAATAAACTCAAAATGGATAAAGGACCTGAACGTGAGACAGGAAACCATCAAAACCTACGAGGAGAAAGTAGGAAACAATCTCCTTGACCTCAACCACAGAAATTTCTTACTTGCCACATCCTCAAAGGCAAGGGAATCAAGAGCAAAAATGAACTATTGGGGCCCATCAAGATAAAAAGCTTCTGCACAGCAAAAGAAACAATCCATAAAACTAATAGGCAACTGATGGAATGGGAAAAGATAGCTCCAAATGACATATGGGATAAAGGGCTAGTATCCAAAATCTGTAAGGAACTCACCAAACTCCACAACCTGAAAAACAAATAATCCAGGGAAGAAATGGGCAGAAGACACGAACAGACACTTCTCCAAAGAAGACATCCTGATGGCCAACAGACACATGAAATGATGCTCAGCATGTCTCATCATCAGGCAAATACAAACCAAAAGCTGACTGAGATACCACCTCACTCCAGTCAGAGTGGCTAAAATGAAGAAATCAGGAGACTCTAGATGCTGGCGAGGATGTGGAGAAATGGGCACCCTCCTACATTGTTGGTGGAATGTAAACTAGTGCTGCCCCTCTGGAAAGCAATGTGGAGGTTGTTCAAAAAATTAGCAATAGAACTCCCCTATGACCCAGCAATAGTGCTGCTAGGAATTTACCCAAGGGATACAGGAGTGCTGATGCATAGGGGCACATGTACCCCAGTTTTCATAGCAGCACTCTCAACAATAGCCAAAAGAGCCTAAGTTTCCATCAATGGATGAATGGATCAAGAAGATGTGGTTTATCTATACAATGGAATACTACATGGCAATGAGAAAGAATGAAATCTGGCCATGTGTAGCAACATGGATGGAACTTGAGGGTGTTATGGTGAGTGAAATAAGTCAGGCAGAGAAGGACAGATACTATATGTTTGCACGTATTGGTAGATTAGGAGGAACTTAATGGAGCACCATGGGGGAGGAGAAGGAGACAAATAGTTGGGGAGAGGGAGGGAGACAAACCATGGGAGACTGTTGAATGCTGAAAACAAACTGAAGGCTGATGTGGGTGAGGGAAGGGGAAGGTGGGTGATGGGCATGGAGGAGGGCAGTTTTTGGGATAAGCACTGGGTGTTATATGGAAACCAGCTTGACAATAATCTATTTAAGAAAAGAAAAAAGAAAAAAAACTACCATCATAAAGGGAAGCATTTGTATATATCTTTTAGTATCTTAAAAAAATCAGTTAAGGCTTATAAGAGCAAACAACAATGAACAAAATTAGCTAAATGGATGTTTAGAGAAAACTTCACCTAACAATGAGAGAACATACACTATTTACCAAACTGCCAATTTAAAGGTGCGTATATTCGACAGATCTCAAAGGATAAAATCAAACTATGTTTTTTCATCACTATACAATTAATAAAAACAAATTTAAAAAGGTTAAAAAATTAAGCAGTATATTTATAAATAAGTCCTAGATTACAGAAGAAATAAAAACAGTGTACTGCGCTAGTTGTAACTTAATTATAATAAAAATATGACACTAATAGATGATTAACCCTAAATGCACATATTGAAAGAGAATAGTAAAAATTAATTACCTGAGTACTCAACTCAAAACAGAAAATTTAAATAAAAGAAATAAGAGGAACGTCATAATAAAATAAGCAATCAGTGAGGTAGAGAATAAGTACATTATAAACAAAATCAATAAAGCAACAATCGACTCTATGGAAAAACTAACACAATTAATAATCACCTAGAAAATTAAAAAATTAAGGGTGATAAGACAGGCACAGAGTATCAATATCAAGAATAAAATGAGCATTGTGATAGATCCCAAATTTATTTTAAAACACATTAAGAAAATTTTTGTCACTATATTTGATAGTTTAGATTCAACGGAAAAATTACATTCTTTAAAATTTATTTATTTATTTATTTATTTATTTTTTGTTTTTAAGCAAGAGAGACAGAGCACAAGCAGGGGAGGAACAGAGAGAAAGGAAGACAGAAATCCAGAAGTAGGCTCCAGGCTCTGAGCTTGTCTGCACTGAGCCTGACACGGGGCTCAAATCCACAAATTGCGAGATCATGACCTGAGCTAAAGTCTGAGGCTCAACCGACTGAGCAACCCAGGTGCCCCTCAAGGGACAAATTTCTAAAACGTACAATTTAGTAAATTGTGAATTATGTAGAATGAAAATGTCTCAGTAGAAATATATTTTATAAAACTTTTTGTCTACAATTTAATAATATTTTTGGAGGGCTCCTGGGTGGCTCAGTCGGTTAAGCCTCCCACCTTGGCTAAGGCCATGATCTCACAGTTTGTTAGCGTTAGCCCCATGCATGGGGCTCTGTGTTGACAGCTCAGAGCCTGGGAGCCTGCTTCAGATTGTATGTCTTCCTCTCTCTCTTCCCCTCCCCTGCTCTCTTTCTCTCTCTCTCTCAAAAATAAACATTAAAAAACTTAAAAATACACATATTTTTTCTACAAAGAAAATTCTAGACTAAATGGTATCACTAATGACTTAATTCACAAATATTTGAAGAAACACACACATTTTACACAAATTCTCACACGACAAAAAAATAGGAAACCTTTCCTATTTGATTTAATAGAGTAATATATTCTTGATAATAATATCAAATGAGAACAAGATTGCAGGTTAATACTTTTCCAGCACATAGATGCAAAATACTAAACAAAATAATATCAAATCAAATCCAGCAATTAAAAAATATAATAATGAATTTTTTAAAGCATAAAAAATTGGTTAACCTATGAAAATCAAAAAATGTGATTCACTATGTTAAGAAAATTTTTTAAAAATGTGAATACCTCAAAATGTAGTAAAAGCACCTAATAAAATTTAAAATTTATTTTTGATAAAAATGCTTAATAAAAGTTAACAATCTAATAAAGAAAATCTGTAAGAAATGACAGCACCATTTATATTTAATGTTGAAAAACTGAAAGTTTTCCACTGAGATTGAACCATGGTCAAGGATATCTGTCTCTCTACTTTATTTAATATTGTATCAGTCAGAGAATGTGAAGTAAGGAACAACAAATAAATTCGGAAAATACAGACTGAAATAATAAAACATTAAAACTCATTGTAGGCAAAACCAAATAGTTTCCAGCATGACATGTCTGGTATATTCAAGGAATCTAAGTATTATTATTAGATTCAATAAATAATATCAACAAAATACAAATTTATAAATTAGCAAGAGATCATTACAAAACAAAATTTATTTAATACAATTATAATAATAGTAAAAATATCAAATGCTTAGGAATAAATCTAAAGAAAATAGAAAATCTCTACATAGAAACTTATAAACTTTCATTGAGAAAAATTAAAGATCTAAATAATGAAAAGATATACTATATCCATCAACTCTGATACTCACTAGTATAAAGATATGAAAATTTCCCAAATTGATATATAAAGTTATTATACCAATAAAATCCCAGAAGACTTTTGTGATTTTTAAGAAGATATTTCCAACATTTTATGGAAATGTGGTACTGGTGCCAAAATATATCTATAAAATGGAATAGACAGGATTAAGGAGAAGGTGAAGGAGGGTGGGTCTGGAAATCGTATTGAGTACTGATTCTACCCTATGAGACCTGCAAGTTTAACATTATACTTAAATGTTTATTGGTTTATGTATTACATGAATTTTTCAAAAGAATCCATCATTTTACATTTGTAATTGCATTTACATATTTTATGAGAAGTTACTTTAATTTATTATAATTAAATTATAGGCAATAAAATAACATTTCATTAGGTACGTAAGTACATATATTTTTTAAATGTTTTTATTTCTGAGAGAGACAGCATAAACAGGGGAGGGTCAGAGAGAGAGGGAAACACAGAATCTGAAACAGGCTCCAGGCTCTGAGCTGCCTGATGCGGGGCTTGAACCCACGAACTGGGAGATCATGACCTGAACAGAAGTTGGCGCTTAGCCGACTGAGCCACCCAGGTGCCCCTGTAAATACATATTTAATGTTTTTACAAAAGAGCATTAAAGAAGTTACAAAGAGCTAGAGTTTTTAATTTTGGCCATAATGCCTAAGAATGTTAATATATTAATGTCAGTTATGAACTAGGAGCAGTGGGGGACCTGGGTGGCTCATGTTGGTTGAGTGTCCAACTCTTGAGATTGACTCAGGTAGTGATCATGTGGTTGTGAGATTGAGCCCCATGTTGGGGCGCCTACTTGGGATTCTCTCTCCCCCTTCCTCACTGCCCCTCCCCTGCCTCTCTCTCCTTCTCTCTCTGTCTCTCTCTCAAAATAAATAAATAAACATTAAAAGAAGAGAGCACTTAGAGTAGTGAATGAATATGTGATAGCTTATAGGAGCATAGTCTATGAACTCATATAAAACAGAGGTGAAATAAAAGACTTGCCACTTACTGATTGTGAGTCCTTATATAAATCACTTAGACTCACTGATTTTCAGTTTACTATTCTTTAAAGAGAGGTAACAATAATAATAGTATAGATATATAGCACTGTTTTCAAGAATGAATGGGGACACAATTCAAATACAGCCATTGATATAGTTCTTCTTGCTGTTAGGTATTTTATATCATCATCATCATCGTCGTCGTCATCGTCGTCATTGAAATTTTCTAATAAAATGGAAATAGCTGTTGCTAGTTTATGGAGTAGCAAGTTTATGGAAAATTGTTCTTGTAAAAAGTATGATACAGGAGAACAATTCAAGCTAAGCAAGGAAAGCAGAGAAGCCCCGAGAAGTGGCTTGTGCTGGAATGATCAATGTGACCTATTACCCCAGAAAAGTGATAGAAGAAAGAAAATTACATATGCAAGGTAGGTGAGGAGGAATAAGATCTCCTATTTTTGATAGAAGGAAGGTAATAATTTGCATGAAACAAAAAAATAACTGTAACAAAAATAAATGCCATGAAATCTAGACATGGGAGTCCAGAATAAAGGAGTTGGATAATGATTAATAATAATAAAAAATTGTTTTTTGAGAGTTGAGAAGGTGGACTTGTAATCTGGGTCTTGGGTCATGAGATGGAATAAAGAGAGAGAGATGTTACTTCATTTTGAGAGATGGAGTTTATTTTCCATCCTCTCAACTTCAGGTTGGGCCTGTGACTACCACAAAATACATAAGGAAGAACATTATGGAACTTCTAGACCTAGTCTTTAGCAGGATTGGAAATGTTTGGTCTCTACTTATTGGAATGCTCAGTCTTCAAAATCATCTCTTTGTGGAAACCAGCTATCATGGTGTAAGGAAGTGCAAGGAAGCATGGAGAAATCTACCGGGAGGAAAATGAAAGCATCAGTCATCAGCTTAATGTCCCTTTGACAGGCAGCACCAAAATGTCAGACATGTATGTGGGACATCTTGGAAATAAAGGTGCAACTCCTACTTAACCTGCTCAAGCAAAGCAGAAACAGGTTGAATCTACCAATACGTGCTCCAGTTACAAAACTTCTAAATCTTATGAACCATTTTGTTTGTTTTAATTTACTGATTTTTGGGAGGCAGCAATAAATAATTAAAACAAACAGCAAGAGAAAATGTGAATCAGCCCAATAGTTAGATACATATATACATATATAATATGTATTCAATATATTCATTCTATCAGGTATTAAAACAAAACAAAACACATAAAACAAAAACAGAGAAGGTGGTAAGAAGTGGAGGCAGTGATGCATCATGTAGATCCCACTATCCATGAGGTTACTCTGGGAACTAAAAATATCTAAGATGGAAGGAGAGATTAAATAAAAGCTAAGTTAAGGGTATTCAGAGGAGTTTGGAAATTTAGCGAAAAATAGCTGACTTCCACAAATTGGTTTGTTTACCTATACCTTCTGTTCACACATAAGGGACACAAATTATGATTTATGAGAGACAGAAGGTTGCTTTACGTATCTACAGAAGGCTACAATCTGGCCTTATGATAAAATTAATAGGCAAATGTCCAGAAACATTATCACATAAGTTTGGGACAGACCCATACAAAACCACGGAGTTACAATCCTTCTACTGATGAATGAACGTACTGCTGCTGAGAGAGCATCTTTCTTTACTCACCAGTGCACATGGAAATTTAAGGTGATAAGTTTATATTTTCCTTTTTATAAAAATGTCTTTAAAGGAAAGCCAAATTCTTTAAAGATGCATATTTTAAATTCTGCCTCATTTGGATAGATATCTCTAAAATTATTCAAAGTAACCTAGTTTAAGATTTTAATTTGCATTTATTGAGTTTGGCATTATATACTTATATATTATACACTGTATGTGTGTATATTCATGTATATAATATATCTGCATACGCGTGCACACATAAGTTAGGATAGACATCATTGAGGAAGTGATTTAAGAAGGATTAAAATTGGTAAAAAACAAAACAAAACCTGAAGGGTCTTGGTTTCAAATACAGGTACCTAGATATTACCTAGGAAGAAATTGGAACAGTCACAATTCTTCCTGATGAAATAATCTCATTTTCTTTTTAATTATATAATATATGCTAATGTTAGAAAATGTAATTAAGTTGTAGTCTATATTTTAACTTTTTTGCATAAATTTATTTTACATTTCATTATATTAGTATTTTTGTCATGATCAAAGGGCATAATAAAATATTTTGAGGGTTGAAAACTTAAGTAATATTTGGATAAATGGGATTTAGGACAAAATTCACCATGAAGGGTTAGAGTACACAAAGAATAGTAACTGCTTTTCTGTATAGACCAATAGGTAAAACAGACACAATGAGAATTTTTGAGATGGCTGATTAAAAAACCTATCATTGATACAATATATTAAAAAACATATCATTTATTAATATATATATGAGAATAAAGGGGTAGTAAATGTATTCATAAAAAGATAACTATTAAGTCAGAATCTACGTATTTTTTTCAAAAGATTTTATTTCTATGGGACCTCTACCTCCAATGTGTGCTCAAACTCACAACCCCAAGATTAAGAGTCACGTGCTCTATTGATGTATTTGGCTCAGGTACCCCCTGTGTATTTTGATTATATCTTATAATCAAGCCCACATAGGCAGTTGTATAATGAGTGATTTGGGGTTAATTGCAGGAAAAATTTAAATATTGTATGATTATTAATAAACATTTTAGCAATACCACATAAGGAAAACATAAACATAACAATAAATAATTGGGATGTGTTACAAAGCATTGTGTATTGTTTTATTTTCACTTTTGCATTCTGATAATTCTTTAATTTTTAAGTGAATATTTAAAATAATACAATTATTTTGCTGTTAGATCATTGGATGTGGTAGCATCATAGATATTTACATGACTGCTATGTATTGTTGGGATTTAAGCAGAAGTGAAGTTCCAGGTAGCAGAATTTTCACTGAAAAAAGAGTCAGTGGGATGTGGAGAATAAATAAAAATATAACTGTATCTTTTAACTCCCTGAGATGTAGTAATTTTTTCAGAAGAAGGGAATTTAAGGTCTTGATGTGGCAATTATATGAAAAGTAGGGTAGGAAAGAGTTCAGCATTATAGAGAAGCTTGAAGGAATGTTATACATGCCAAGACAACCCAGACTTAGTAAAGCCTTGGAATGAAGGGCTAGAGGGTATAATTTGTTGCTTGTTAGGTTGTTTTGTCTGAGATAAAACAAAAACTTTATTTATATTTACTTTAAACTGAAAGAAAATGAAGGTAAGGTTTTTAATTTCTGATATATGGATTGACAGTACTTCATGGATGTAATTATTATAAAGACATACATGTACTGAATGGGCGTGGTCCACATTTTTTTCTCTAAGCAATGGGAATATTTGCAATCACTGATTATTCTTATACCTCTCTAGCCACCAAACCATCTGAATTCAATTGCATTTGTTATTCTTCCCTGCCTTCTTTTGATTTACATAAGTAGTTACCACCTGTTTTATCTTCTATGACAGAACATTTAGAAATCTTGTAGTAAAACTTCCTTTTTTCCCCAACCTCAGAAAACTCAATGGGGAAAAGACAATCCCTCCAATAGATGTTGTTGGGAAAACTGGTTACCTATATGCAAGAAAAAAAAAAAAAGAATGCTATCTTACATCACTAACAAACATTAACTCAAAATTGATTAAATGATTAAACCTAGACCTGAAAACATACATCTTCTAGAATAAAACGTATGGGAAAGAACTCCTTGGCATCGACCCAGGCAATGATTTTTTTTTGGATTATTGGATATGACATCAACCACAGGGACAACAAAAGAAAAAATAAACAAGTTGGTCTACATAACATGAAAAAGTTTTTGCACATCAAAAGAAACAATTAAGATTAATATGCAGTGTAGAGAATGGGGGAGAGTATTTTCAAAACATCTATCTGGACAAAGGGAATCTTTGTGCACTGCTGGAGCATGTAAATTAGTTTGCTGCTATACAAAAGCAGTCTAGTTTCTTCATTTAAAAAAATGAAACTAGCGTATGATCCAGTAATACTATTTCTGAGTATATGTCCAAAGAAAATGAAAACAGAATGTCCAAAAGATAACTCCCATCCCAGGCTTATTGCAACCTTATTCTCAATAGCTAACATATGGAGATAACCTAAGTGCCCATCAACAAAGGAATGAAGATATGTGTGGTGTGTGTATGCATTCAATTGAATATATGTATATAGATAATGATGGAATCTTGTTCAATGATTTTAAAAAGGATATCCTGACATTTATTACCAACAAAGATAGACTTTGAGGACATTACACCAAGTGAGATAAGTCAACAGAGAAAGACAAATGCTGGGTATTATGACTTATATGTGGAATCTGAAAAAGCTGAAAAAAGAATGGTGTTCACCAGGGTCTGAGGCATGGGGGTAACTGGGAAGATGTAGGTCTAAGTGTGCAGACTTCTGTTAGAAGATGAATAAATTTTAGAGACTTAATCCAAATCATGTGCTTCTAATTGCTAAGAGACTATATCTTTTATGTTTTCATCCCAAAAAAGAAATGTGAATTATGTGATTTTTTTATATCTTATGTGATATTGTTACCTTAAGTTGATACAATGTTATGTGTGAAATATTTCACACACAAAAAGGATTTATTTTGAAGTAATTGATTTACAGGTGAGGCAACCCCACCTCTGCCCCCTCAACTACTACCATATTCAATAATACGAACCACATCTTTTGCCTGGATTGCTGCTATACACTCTTTTTTCTTTTTTTCCATTTTTAATTAAATTTTATTTTTTATTGCAAATTTCTAAAGTTTATTTATTTATTTTTGAGAGAGATAAAATCACAAGCAGGAGATGGGGAGAAAGTGAGGGAGAGAGAGAATCCCAACCAGGCTCCAGTCTGTCAGCATTAGAGCCTGTCATAGGACTCAAACTCACAAACCCTGAGATCATGACCTGAGCCAAAACCAATAGTCAGACACTTAACCAACTGAGCCACCCAGGCACCCTTGCTTTCTACTTGTAGGTGGCCTAACTGTATCTGTCCTTGCTGGTCAATTTGGTCCATTCTCACCACACCATCCAGAATAATCCTGTTGAAATCAAAGTCTAATTATACTATGACATAAGAATCTCTGATGAAACCTTGTCTCATTCAAAGCAGCAGGTTTGTAAAAATTACCTTTAAGACTAAATAGAATATTGCTTTTCCATTACTTTTCTGATCTCTATTACTAAAGTTTGGCCTTCAATCATTTTTTTTCTTCAGTCAACGAGATGTCCTACTTTTCTTTGAATACACCTGTGTTTGCTCATGTCTCAAAAATAGTTTTCATATGCTCTTTTCTCACTCATGTCTCCTCAGTTTTTCTTCTCACTACATCTTTGTGGTGATACTTTCCTAGGTCCCTGGATCTACAATCACACACACACACACACACACACACACACACACAGAGTTTGTCATTGTGCTCTGTTTTTCTTGTTGAACTTTATAGCCTTCAATGTTCTCTTGTATATATACTTCAGATAAAGTGATCTCAATTTTAGTCTTTGGTTAAACAGGACCTGGACAAAAACTTTTCCTTTTGATGTCATTTGTTGATATTTATAGATATACCTTAACTATATTGAACTTCAGTGTTCAGTCATTGATTTACATCTGAGAAATATTCCCATTACAATTTTATTTTATTTGATGTGTGAAGAAAAGGAATAATCATTTACAATATACACAATGTTTTCATTTTTATGACATACTTATGGTATACTTCTGCTTTTCCTGTGATATTTGTTTTATGTTTCTTAAAACTGATTCTATTTCCCACTTTGCTTGACCTGCTCTACCTGACAAGCCAAGTGAAAACACGAGATCTTATCACGGGTTTTGAGCACGAATATTACAAAACTTTGTCTTAGTTTTCCTATTGTTTTGATTTTCTATTGATTTTCTTTCTTAATGTTTATTTTATTACCCATTATTTAGCAACATTGACTCAAATTAACTTAAATAGACTCAAGATATACATACAAATACAATTCTTATTCCTCAATGCACAGTATACACGTCAATGTTACTAACGTTTGCTCATTCACAAAGAGATTAAATGGGTTGTTAATTTTCTACAAGGGACTATAAATTCATCAGAATCAAAGCCAGTGGGCCCTACAGCATGTCATTGTTAGCACAGAGCAATTGTGAGCGATCTTATTGAATAACTGAATAACTCTTTCAGGATAAACATTTTTTAATGGATATTATCATTAAAAAAACACTTATGTTAAATATAGAATATACCCCTTTAGATTCTTTAACTAGGACTAGCTTAAACTTTTGTGATCTATGAATTAAATTAACATACCAGAATATGAGAGGAGTAATTGATTTAACTGAATTAAAGAAAAAGAGGAGATGAGATACATTGGAAATTTGTATATAAAAGCTACCAGAATTCAGAATAAGGAGAAATTGGCATATGCTTGATAGATTTTTTAAATAAGAAATCATTATTTTTAAATTTTATTAGCATTTATTTATTTTTGAGAGACAGGACATTAGCAGGGGAGGGGCAGAGAGAGAGGGAGACACAGAATCTGAAGCTGACTCCAGGCTCAGAGCTGTCAGCACAGAGCCCGATGAAGGGCTCAAACTCATGGACCACAAGGTCATGACCTGAGCCGAAGTAGGATGCTTAACCAACTGAGCCACCCAGGTGCCCCTAAATAAGAAATCATTTTAAGCATCATTTTTTTTATTTACTATTTTATCCTTGACCAGATTGACTCACTGATTATGCAGAGCTTTTGGTAAACATAATATACTAGAATGGATTAACTACACTGGGCAGGAAGCATATAACCAAATCCAAGCTTGCTCAGCTTGCCTCATAACAGACCATAAAGTCAAGAGGCAAGATGTTGGCATAAGGAAAGCAACTTTTTTCCAAAAGTCAGTAAACTGAAGAGATGGTAGATTATTGTCCCAAAAAGCCATCTCTTTCAACATGAAGTTTGAGCTTCTTTTATGTTAACAAGAGGGGCAGTGAAAGGAGGTTAGAGTCAAAGGGTGGCTGACATTGTAGGCAGCCAAGGAAGGTTATGTAACTTACCTATTGATCGTTGCATACAGGAATCTGGTCATGTAGCTCTTGTAAATCTTAAACATAGCATATTCATTCCTGTATATAATTCCTTATCTCTGTGGGTGAGGTAGACTTCGTGTAAAAAGCAGCCTTTGCAAATCTTAGCCTAACATGCATATGTGCAAGGGCTAATCTGAAGTTTCTAAGCTACAGGTCACAGCAACATGGAGAAGCAGTATGGAGTCAGACATGCGAAGCGTTTCTCCCTATTATAAGCAGAGAGATTGTTTTAAGATTTAATTCTATCACATAATACTAGAAGAATAAAGCTCAACAAAATAATACTAATACCAAGAATAAAAATAATAATACTTGGAAGTTACCATGCCCTAGACAATATTCTAAGCATTTTGACTCTATTAAATGACTTAATTCTTATGGTAAACCTATGAGGTAGGTATTATTACTATCAGCCTTATATGAAAAGGGAGAATATGAGTCATAAAATTAACCCTTGCTCAAAGTTTCAAATTGTGAAGTGATAGATCTTAGATTGGAATCTGCAAAAATAGGATTCTAATTCCAGAAGCCCTGCTCTTAAAAGACGTTTCTACTGCCACTGGAAACAATATGAAGAAGAGAAAAATTCTAGGATCAATGATTAAAACATTTAAAAAGCATACTGAATTTGGTAAAAAAATATAGATATTGCTTATTGTTAAAATATTACATATGGACATTTAGTTACATGCATCTAAAATATATTTCCCATATTTTATATTATCAATATTGAATAATTTACCACAATAATTGAACTTTTGGAAGAGAAAGAAGACATTTTTTTTAGCCACTAACAACTATTCACCTCCCCAACTTCTCAGAATAAATTTATATACCCAAATTTGTCCAAAATAACCTTAGATCATCCAATTGGTGGAGCCGAGCTGTGCACACAAACTATGCTGGTGTGCATGGGGGCAGATAAACAGGAGGAACCAGCTCGTCCTACTTAAGGAAAGGGGATGCTGCCTCCTATTATCTCTCACCCAAAGAGGAAATTACCCAAAATAGCAAATGTGTTGAGATGCTACATAACATAACAAATTACACAATATTATTTACAATTTCATAAATTTGTTCCTGCTTTTTATTTGCTTGCCATATATTTCCCCAGAAAAATATATGATTGACAAAGTAACATAATTGATGTTATAAGTAAACATTCATAAGTCACTTATGACCTAATTTATTGGGAAGAGAATAGAAAGTATGTAACACCTTTATCTTTTCTAGATTATGAATTTTTCAAAAAGGGAAACCATGTATCTTTTAATCATGTGTTGCTTTCATAAGCATATTAGAAAGAATGAAGTCCAAGAGAATGTAACATGGTTCTAATAATTTGATTTAGATTGTTAATCAAAGGTTCTTTTATACAGTAACAGTAAAAGTAAAATCTTTGCTTGATTTTCCACCCCTGAAATGAATCAGTGAACCTATAATACTTACTGACCACTAAGTAGCTACTCAAGAGATTAAATGGAAAAGGATATCTGTAAGACGTATCTTCTGCCTTTTGATTCACATAACTAGCTTACTTGACAGTGAAAGCAATAAGCACAATATATAGTAGTATATAACAAAATGCTAAATTTTATTATTGTTGAGGCTGTGAGAATACTATAAGAATTTTGGAAATTGATGAAGAAAATAATAATTTTCTTATACTATTATTGTAATATAAGTAAGTCATGTCATATGAGCATTTCATTCATGATCATTTACAAATTCAAATATGTTAGCTTTCAAATGTATGCAATGAAAATATAATTTAGTTTAATATTATATTTTTTACACATTATACATTGAGATTAAAGGAGTAATTTTTAATTAGACACTTCTATCTTGGATTTCAAATTCATATGATTTTTTTTTCTTTATTTACTCAAGTTACATGGCTAAATACTAGATGTTCTGGTAAGCCATGACTGGTGAAATAACTAATATTATGAATATTTGTTAAGTAAGCAAAACCTCTGTATGCATATTGTTAAATTAGAACCCATTATATAATGTGAAGTAAAACATTTCAGTCTATGTGGAATAGGAAGAAAAAATGGTCATGAAATCAGGATACTTAATATTTTCTCCAGGTTCTATAAATAAATGCTTATGAAACCATGAATAAAATTATTTATTTCTGATTTCAAGTGTCTTAAGGATATAAGTACTGAAACATAATAATGTGTAAAAGTCCACATTTTAAACTCCTGAAAACAGAAGGATTTAACCTCAAAAGTCATGGTTTTTGCAGGCAACAGTCACTATCCTAGCTAATGTAAGCAGAAAAAATTATTGAATGCATATCATATATCCAGTAAAACTGATAGAAAGACAGAAGTATCAGGCTTAATAGGGAAACAGTGTCAAGAGTTGCTAGAGAGCTGAAAATAATGTCAAGGTCAAAGCCAAGGGAAGACTTGGTTGAAACGCCTCCTTTGGCACTACTGCTACTGGAGTCTTGACATTGCTACTGCTTGATTCTTCAGATGATACCACTAACACATATGCCGCCAAAGCTATGGATAATTTCTCAACTCTCCCTGTGGTTTTGACTCACTTCCATAGCCTCAAGGATCTTAGGCATGAACACCCAAGGCAGAGCCTACATGTATACAAACTCACTGCCCACTGCCTGGTTGTTGGCCATATGTAAGGAAGGGGTAATGGTATTTCTCCCGCAGAAGGTATGATTCTGCCAACAAATCCTACACAATGCAGCACTTACTCCAAAATGGAGTGCTGGTGAAATACTACATAGCACATACAACAAATACTTTCTACTGTCTACCTAAAGATCTTGAAATTTCATAAAATAAGACTTCTCATTTCTATTATGCTCCAGTTCATTTTATAAAATATTTGGTGCTACTTACTTAGCTAACTTCACAAATAACTAATGTACCCAAATCTAAAGTTTGGAAAATTGTTTTCACCAATGTTCTGTTGCTTGTGGGAAAATTAAACTTAGTTTTGTTTCTTGAATATGACTTAAAAAATAATAGACAAGTCATTTACTTACATCTTAGGTAAAATGTTTTTATAAACAAGTTCTTCAAAATTTGTGAAAACCAACCTTGTTATTTATAGGAAAAGTATACTACTTTTTTAATAAAGAAAGAATTCTCTTGTGACATGAATAATAACTATCAACATCTGTTTTGTAAGCTCTGGTTTTCCTAAGGTAAGACATTCTATAGTTTCTCCATACAGACTAAGTTATATAATCACAATTACAGTTCATTTATTAGATAATATCTCTATATGTAAAGAATTTTATATTTCACCTAAATTGAGTAATCTCTGATATGAAAAAAAATATCATCATAAGCAGGAATGACAGGAAAGATAGCAGCTGAAAATTATATTAAAATATATGAATTAAAATTATTAATATTAGTACCACTACATTTTGTATTTTTGATATACAATATGTGACAGGATGTTGTGATTTATATTAAGCAGATTCCATTTATCATTCTTGCTCCCCCAAAAATGGAAAATAACATTTTATAAATATAGTCAACTGATATTTGATAAAGGAGAAAAGGTGACCTCAGGGCAAAAAGACAGTCTTTTCAGCAAGCAGTACTGAAACAATTGGATATCTACATGCCAAAAAAAAAAAAAATCTAGATAGAAGCCCTATGCAC
>NW_027532163.1:226651-308243 GCF_008692635.1 Crocuta crocuta
ATAAGGAAAACCCGGGTGAAAAATGCAAAACTATACAACTCCTGGCAAACAATTGAAGAAAAGCTAGGTGTTATTGGCTTGGTGATGATTTTTTTTAATATGATCCGTGTCAAGAACAAATTAATAAACTAGACCTAATTTAAGTTACAAACTTTTTCTCTGTGAAAGACACTGTCAAGAAAAAGAAAAGATGAGCAAGACAGGGGTCTTTGCATCTGATAAAGGACTATTATCTAAAACATACAAAAAGAACCCCATAAAATTCAATCAATATAGAACAACTCAATTAAAAAATGGAGGAAAGAAAATAGAGGACAAATAAGCATATGAATAGATGGTGCACATCATGTTTTCAGGGAAATACAATTTTTTAAAATATTTTTTTAAATTTATTTCTAGGAGAGAGAGAGAGACAGCGTGAGCAGGGGAGGGTCAGAGAGAGAGGGAGTCACAGACTGAAACAGGCTCCAGGCTCTGAGCTGGCAGTCAGCACAGAGCCCGACGTGGGGCTCGAACCCACGAACCACAAGATCATGACCTAAACGAAAGTCAGACCCTTAATGACTAAGCCACCCAGGAGCCCCCAGGGAAATACAAATTAAATAATAATGAGACACCACTATACATTAGAATGATTCGAATCCAGAACAGAGACAGCAGCAAATACTAGTAATGATGTAGAACAAAAGGAAGTCTCATTCATCGCTGGTTGAATGCAAAATGGTACAGAACTATAATAAACAGTTTGGAAGGTTTTTTTTTACAAAACTAAACGCACTCTGATCAGGTGACAGAATGATAATACTCTTTGGTATCTACACAGAGGAGCTAAATACTTATGTCTGCACCAAAACCTGCATGCAGGTTTTATAGCACCGTTATTCATAGTTATCCAAACTGGGAAGCAATCAAGATGTCCTTCAGTGGGTGAATGGATAAATAAACTGTGGTTCATCCAGACAATGGGATGTTATTCATGACCAGAAGAAAAGAGCTGTCAAGCCTTGAAAAGACACAGAGTGTCCTTAATTACATATTACTAAGTGAAAGAAGCCCATTTGAAAAGACTACATTCTGTATGATTCCAACCATGTGATATTCTTGAAAAAGCAAAATGATGGATTTAGTTGAAAGATCAGTGGTTGCTAAGGATTGGAATGGTGACGGGAAAGAATAAGCAAAGTGCAGAGGATTTTTAGAGCAGTGAAACGACTCTGTATGATACTATAATGATGGATACGTGTCATTGTACATTTGTCCTAAACACAGAATGTACAACACTAAAAGCTAAGTCTAATTAAACTGTTCATCAGTTGTAATACAAGTACCACTCTTGTAGGGAATGTTGATTTGGGGAGGCTATGCATATGTAGAGTCAGGGAATATGGGAAATCTCTGTACGTTTTGTACAGATTCAATTCTGTTGTGAACCTAAATTGCTGATGGTGCCTTAAGGGAAGACTGCAGTGATTGAAGCTGCAAAAAGAAATGGCTATCAGTGTTTGCTATAATGTAAGAAAACAGGTTGCTAGTAAGGGTGGGAATTCTTGTTGAGATAAGAGATTGAGAGTACATAATTAGTCAAACTAGTATGCTAAGAATGAAGAAATAAATATTAAAAGATATTTAACTAATTTACCCATTTATTCAGTATTTCAAACTTATATATTAAGTGTCTAGTAAAACTTACACATTCCAGAGAGAGGAACAGGTGAAAGAAAGAAAGGAAAAAGGAAAGAAAGAAAGAAAGAAGGAAGGAAGGAAGGAAGGAAGGGTAAGAAAAAGTTTGAATAGACTTGGAAAATGTACTAAAATACAGTAATGAAGCCATATGTTGGACTCTGTGGTTACTTTAAAAACTTTGTTCAGTTATGTTTTGTCCCATTGAAAGCCTCATGGAAAGTAATGGTTTCCAACTGGGAGGTGAGAAGAGCAAAGCAAATATCAGAAATAGAGTAGTGATCTCAACTTCCTAAAGAAACCAGGGTTGGGTAGCATTATCACAGTGGGGAAAAGTTCAGGCACATTTTTTCTACCTTTAATTTGTAGAAGTTGAACATATATCATATGATCACAATGGCATATTAGCCATATGAAAGAATGAAATATTTCCATTTGCAATGACATGAATGGAGCTAGAGAGTGTTATGCTAAGAAAATTAAGTAAGTCAGAGAAAGACAAATACCATTGGATTTCACTCATGTGGAATTTAAGAAATAAAACAAGCAAGGGGAAAAAAAGAGAGAGAGAAATGAAGAAGCAGACCCTTAATCACAGAGAATAAACTGATAGTTACTAAAGGGGAGGTGGGTGGAGGGATGGGTTATCAGGTGACAGGGATTAAGGAAGGAGTGCACTTGTTATGATGGACAACGTGTGTTGTATAGAAATGCTGAACCACTATATCGTACACCGAAACTAATATTGCCCTATATGTGAACTAATTGGAATTTAAATAAAAATTTTAAAAAACATTGGATGATACTACTGTGTTTCAGAGATACATACATTTAACTGAAGTATATGAAGAGTAATAGAATGTATAAGGAAGTAGATCATCCCCAATTTACAGAGGTCTCTAAAATCCTGATTCAATCATTAGCAACATTTATTGAATAATTCTCCTGTACAGTGAGTCACAAATAGGTAAACACACACAGGTTTTAATAGATAAGGGTGTATATTTCTCATGGTTCTTCATGAAGTGTTAGCCCTTATATAAAGGGGAAAATATTCTTTATGAAAAAATAAAATTTTCACTTCCATACTGTAGGTATTTAATACTTACTGCATTTGGAATCGGTGCTGATATGGCTATATGAGTCAGTTACTTCCATATGGATTTAAAAGGCCAGTCTGTACCATTTGATAATGTGAGTTGTTCTTAATACTGAAAATCTGGAAAGCATTACAACAAAACATCATTTAAGTGAAAGATGCCAAGTCATATCATATCTATTTATATAAGACCATGAGAAAAGTAAAAAGCGTATTTACACATTTCATATTTACACTTGTTCTTTCATACTGAGTGCTTCTGAATGAACAACTGTTACATCCAACACTTATTGTTTCCCATATAAATCAAACTATGTTTCTTCCCTTATCCTTCAGTATGTAATACCGGGGAAGAAAAAGAATAAAACGAGATGAGTTTAAAAAGTTGGTAATTAGATGATAAATCCTATTTTGACATATGAAACTGATGCTATTTAATTGATGAATTATTTTGTCAAATAAATACTTATAAGTTAAGGTAAATAACAACTCAAAAAAGCTACACAGACAGAGACCTATACAGGGGTGTTATATTATCTGGAAAATAAAGTCCAGGGTTTTTGAACAACTTTGCTCAGTGCGCAGTCATAATCAATAACTTTTGTGGAATTGTGGTTCATTTCAGTCTGGCAAATATTTTTGTGGAAGTAACTGCATTTTAGTAATGTGGGCCATATAACTGGTTATGGCTGTCAGAAAAGTAGAGGAGGTAAGGGCAACAGCTATTGGTGATTAGGAGGTTGGCCTCCGGAGCTTTTACATTTGAGTAGAATTCTAGGTGAGTGATTCTGAGCAATTTATATAATGTTACTGTACCTCTGTATCTGTTTCATTTGTGACATTGGGTCAACAGTATCTCTTTTGTCATGAGACTTTTGAATATGAAATAAATTAATTTCTCTTAGGACAGTGCATGGCCCTTAGTAAGTGATAAATAAGTGTTTGCTTTATTGCTAAAAATGTAATTGTTACAGAATGATTTAAATTCATAAAACAAATTCAGAAATAGATTCTAACAGGAAACACCTACGCCAAAGCGGAAGATTCATGCCAGTAGGGAGACGAAGCATTTTGGGGACTAAAAGCACATCTTGTGAAAGGAGAAAATAAAATAATATTTATTGAAAGTCTACCCTGTGATAGGAACTTTGCATGCATGATGTCATTTAATTCTCTCTGCAGTATAGCAAGCTTGAGGAAAATTTCCCTACTTCATAAAGAAAGACATATTAAATACTAAATACTAAATATTAATACTAAAAATATATTAAATAAGTTGCTAATATTTTCTCTGCCCATAGAGTACATCCAATATCTAAACTGATATATATCTGGCTCTAAATCATGTATTGTCGTCACATATTGTTTTCACGAAATGCTAAACTTGGTGTTTCCTTCTAGAAACCCATATAGCATGCTATTCAAAGCCCTGAAGTATTAAGGGTTTTAATATTCCCCATAAAATTCCTGTGCCAATTTGTGAGAGACGTTGAGTCTTTATCATCTTTGCAATGCACCTAATGGTACCCTAGCTTATGGGAGGTAAGAATAAGTGTCTCCATTAATGTGTGAATTGATGTAGAGGAAAAAATAGGAAGCTTCCATGAAAAGAAAGTGAGTTTCTCTCTTTCCAAACCCTTCTCTCCACTGCTCATTAATCTCAAACCCATTTAAGTACAAGAGTGAAGTTGGTTAGGTGCTAGCAACAGACAGATAGTTACTAACGAAGCATCATATTTCTATGAGGAAAATAAAAACCTATTCACAGTCATGAGCTGATAGCAGAGTTGAAACACAGGAAGCCATTTCTGAGGTAAATCATGAGACTGATACCTAGGCAGAATTTTCTCTCTTTTCCTTAAGAAACCATGTTTGACTGGAGAGATAGATGATCAGACATTGAAAATGTAAGATATTTTGCATTTTAATATTCAAACAGAAACTGAAGTTTTCTATTACTCTGTGTTAGAATAATTCTTTAGAGTGCCTTGGGCTCTTCAGAAGGACTTATTTTCATGACCAGATTCAGCGAATACACTTGCTATTCTTGGTGTAACAACAAGTAGTTTCAGAAAACAGTTTCAATACTTTTGTGCCATAGCATTGTTGATAGGGAAAAAAATAAACAAGTAAAAAAAAAACTGAACTCAGGATTATGGTAAATATTTTAGTGTTTCATGTGAATTAATGAAGCAGAAAAAATGTTTCCAACCTACTTCTCCTTTCCTGTCATGCTTCTTTAAAGAAGTTTCTTTATAGAAGATTCATACTTCACAATGCTCTCTCTTCTAGGGGCCTGGCTTTCATCTGGCTTTGACTCTGGAAAATTTTTAATGATAAAGTCAATAAAGTCTCTTATGTGTTAACTGTTTACTGTATGAACTTCCAAAAATCAGTACTTCTCAGTGCGGTCACTATCCACATATTAATAGATATATCTGATCACTCAGTGAGAAAAGATAATTGAATTGGGAGGAATTGGTTCTGCAATATCCCAGTGTTGCAGAAGGGCAAATACTTGGTACTTTTGCTCTTTCTGTTAAGTTTCAAGGTCCTTTTTGCAGGTACCTGCCTATTCTGTCTTATGCAAGTCCCAAACTCCCTCTGAGTCTGGGACAGCTGGTGCGGTTTCATTCGGTTGAAAGTTCTGTTATCCTTACACGGGAATGAATTATTAACGCCCCTACAGTGGCTGGCCATTACTTCTTGCCTAGTTCTGCAATACCTACTTGTGTAAGGACACTTGCTTATCTTATAAGTGCATGGAAATGAACAAGTCCTTGTTTAAATGCTTTCTACAAAAGAAATGAAGGCACTGGGGAAAAAAGCAATAAAAAGTTCACATGAATAAAACTGCTCTGATAAACAAACGTTGTCAAATGAAACATGTAATTTAATAAAAGTATGATAGCAAAGACCAACTGACAAATGATTCTTAAGGGAAGAAAATTTCTTGACATTTAGGAAAGTGCAACTTTTGGAAGTCACTTGTCATGTACCCAAATATTCATTTTCAAGGTAATGACTAGTAAATTACAGCGACCCTTTATCTCATCGGACACTGTTCTTTTCTATAATTGATCATCTCTTCTTTCATATTTAGAGCTGGACTTTCTATATATGCAGCCCCTGAATGTAAAACTCCAGAAAAAAAAAATAGTTAAGGGATACAAGTGGATTCCAGAATAAGCACTTTTATAAAAGACTCCTTTATTGCATATATACCACAGAGGGCCAAAGGCATTACAGAAATAATTATGTTTTCCAAAAGTTAGTTTCAGTAGCTGTACAAGTCTGTTTATTTGGCTATCTATAAGAGACATAATTCCTAAATCAGGTGTCCCATGCCCCAAAGCATTTGAAATACAGAGGATAACTCTTCAAAAATAGTGATTAAACATTTTAACTTCATTTATTTTTGTATGAAATATTAGAGTTAGGAACAGTAAAGAAGTAAAGAATGATACCTGTCAAAATTTTATTTGCAGGTCTTCAATAAATACAGAAGGTGTGTGACTGTATATGGGTGTGAAACACATCCATACAAAATCACATAGGATTTGCTGAACAGTTTAACGCTCAATGTAACTTCCAATATAAATGATCTTAATTAAAATTTATTCCTGATTTCTTTTTTTTCCCCCTCTAACTTAACATATCACAAATTCCTACTGAAATGAAGGTAAATCAGAAGTTTATTGTTAGGAGACATTCAGCTCTTGTTTTCTCTGCTGACACCACCAATATGGATAATGACAAGACCAATGTTGAGGTTGTTATTGTGATGCAAATCTCTCCATGGGGAGAGGACTAGAGCCATCATGAGTTTATTTCAGCTTCTTTCTCTGGCAAGTCACTCTAATGAGATCAACTGTGCCCTTTCTCTAGACTGGAAAGTAAAATTCCAGTGGATCACAGCACGCTTGATTTGGGTCCTTCAGCCACCCGGCTCATCAATGCCTAAGGACTGCAGATTCATGCAGAGATTTGCATCTCTTATTATGATGGTCAAAATGAACTGCTGTGGTTTGGTTCATTTCAAAAATGTTGTTGAAAATCTGCCAGTTTATGTTTTTGGAAGAAAATATAGGTCACATTTCAATATGGCTAGATTCACTTCATAATAATCTCTGTATCTTTTCACACCAACACAATTATTTCATCTATTAAGTGACTTATCCTATAACCCGTCCTCTCCACCTTCTTGCCTCCTCTTTCAACTCCCCTTTAGAGTTCATCTCTGTGGCATTATTTAATAATTATGATAAACCACAGTTTTCTCAACTAGATTGTAATCTCTTTGGGAGCTGGGGTTTTAGGACTGGCAAGATCTATAGACTTGGCAAAGTGTTTGGGATAAAACATATTCCCTAAACCCACTCCCTGCAACAAGCAATAACATATCAGGTGTATCCTGATGCTACTTACTAAAAATAACTCTTGCCTGCATTATACTATATTATAATCTACTCTATGCGTTATATATATTATACCAGAAGAATTCAATCTTGTAGTCTTTGCCAATATCTATATAGGGCATGTGAAAAAGCTCAAAACAAATACCTGGACAGACAGTTTGAATTGCGATTGATCACAGAAAACATTTCTGTCAAGCAGTTTGTGGCACAAGAATTTTGCAGAACATGCTTCGGGAAATGCTCATCTGAACACTTATTACTAATGTTCATTTCGATCATGTTGTACATGCAATGAATTGTATGATCAAATATTCAGTTAACCATGCCAAGTCATTAAAAGAAATATATTCTTAGATGTGTTTCTCTATGGATAACACACACCAACACCCACCCCCCTACTCACACGTGAGTATAGTAAAAGACTACATTGATATCATTAGGCATGGTTTCCATGTGGCAAATGTGTGTGAAATTTTGGAAATTATCTGATTTTTGTGGTCATTGCTTAGAGAACTATGATATTTGATTATGAAGCATGCTACTGAATTTATTTCAGATTTATCTCTTGGCTACGGCTTCCTTGTTTTCTGCTTTTTTAAGTTCTACATGTTTTTCTTTTCTATTTGTGAAAAAAATTAAAAATGCTTATTGCCAAATGCTCACTTTTCTTTCTACTGATCAAAGGGCATTCTTCTCTATTTGAAGCCCCAACCCCAATTTCTCTCTCTTTCTCTCTCTTCTACATGCCTTGTTTTACTTTGCTCTGCAACAATAAGTCTCCAGTAAACAGACTGTTCTCAGAAATAAGACTATATCATCAGGGTTACTAGTGGCAAACAGAAAACAAATGAACATGAGCAAGCTTAGGCTTCATTAGAACCACGGAGAAAAATCAATGACATGGAAAAGAACAAAGTTACAGAGGAATGAGATTGTATCTTCCAACTGTACACAAAGGAGCATAAAAAGCAACAGAACACTGGATCACAAGGTTGAGTTGATGTCAAGACATGAAAAGTAAAGTGTAAAATGAAGGCAATTAACTGGATAATTGAAGCAAAACCAAACTATTTTGGCTCAAATAAATGGTTACTTCACTTGAAAGTAATTTTAGACCTGAATTAGAGTCTGATAATATTATTCATTAGTCTGTTGTAGGAGTGAGAAGGGTACTTTATTTTCTCCAAAGGCCTCCAGGAAATGAAATGATAGATCTTTTTCAAATAGAGGAAGTGACCGGTGGGTAAGGATATCTATTGATGACCATATCGTTGTCATCTTTGTTATTTTATCCTTGCCCTGACTATATCTCACCTCTCTATCAGTGCTCATTCTTAGTTCTGTTTATCCTCTGGTCTCCCTAGATTAAGCAGGTGGGAATTCTGGAAATCTGAATATTCTTAACAGAATTCTACAAAGTTAGGTTCATGGGTTATTTGTTACTTTATTTTGGGTTATCCAACATATCTGGCCATAAATAATAATGAGAATAACATTTATTGATTTTCTGATCTGGACTAGGTATGATAAACATAGCTCCAATCCATGAAGAAACCATCAGGATAATTATTATTGCAATTTCACAGACAAAGAAATGGAGGCTCCAATAACTCACATAACTTACATGAGATCACACAATTAGGCCAAGTGGGGATTAATTTCTAGTTTGGTCTTACCCTAAAGCCCATGATATTTCTATGATATTAGTTTTATATTACTTTTTATATTAGTTTCTATGAGAAGGTATAGAAAATTGAAACATTTATTTTTTGGATGAGTGGTCTTCACATGTATTTTTCTTTAACTACCCTCCATTAAAAATAAAAGGAACACTTCCTCAATGCATTTTCATTTTTCTCCGTGCATAAACCAGAGAGATCATTTAAAAAGTAAATCAGATTGTGTCATTACCTCACCTACTCAGAAGGATCTAATGACCTATCACACTTTGACTAATATCTCAAATCCTAGCCAAGACAGGAGAAGGGCTCTTCTGATCTAGCATATTTATGTCATTATTTACATGTAAAGTGAAAGTTGTAGAATTCTTTCTCCTTTTTCTTTTTCAGTTTATTTATTTATTTTTTGAGAGAGAGCACACAAATGTGGTGGGGAGGTGAAGAGAGAGTGAAGGAGAGAGAGGGAGAGAGAGAGAGAGACAGAGAGAGAAAGAGACAGAGAGAAACAGAGAAAGAGAGAATCCCAAGCAGGTCCCACACTACCAGCTCTGAGCCCCATCCAAGGCTCAGACTCGCAAACTGAGATATCAAGACCTTAGCTGAAATAAGAGTCACACAATTAACCAGCTGAGCCACCCAAGCGCCCCTCTTTCTCCTTTGTAAGTTGCAGTTGAAAGCTATGGGTTAAGTGGTCACATGTCTCATTCTGCCCTAAGCAGGGTTGGTTCATGACTGCTATCTCAGAGTAATTATTTATAGCATATACTTTGCTCTAATAAATGATATGCTTTGTATGCTAAGCATACAATCATACCAACAATTAGTGTTATTTGCCTCCTTGTGGTGTGTGTGTGTGTGGGGGGGGAGACAAAGCGTAAGAGAAGGAGAGAAAAAGAAGTTTCAACTTACCCATGTACCATTTTTTTTATAGGAATATGAAACCCCAAAAATCATTGTAACAATTCAAAATTTTAAAGAAACTTATAAGGAATCAATTTCTAGGTAACAGATGAAAACTTTTTAAAGGGCACTAACTAGAAGTAATTTAGATTGTGTCCTGGTTCACTATCGTTTATCACTAATGTGTTTTAATACAAATGAGTCAGTTTAAGAGGGTGATTAAGGTCATCATCTGGAGCTCTGAAAGCTTTGGTTTTGAAAATAACTGATTCTGCCATACCTCTGTGCCCTTGACAAGTTACTTCAACTCTGAGAATGAGTTTCCTATGGCAATAAAGTATAATAACTTCATAGGATTGCTGTGAAAGTTAAGTACCTAATAAATAGAAGACTACTAATCTGTAGTTATCATTAGTTTTAACTATTAATAATGGTGAATCTAAATACATTTTAGAACCCTTTAATTAGGAATTTTTACAATTTGAAAGAAAGTAAATACTTGCAAATGGTTTTTCTTCTGGGTTAATGGTTATCACGAAAGTGTTTTCTCTATGCACTCTAAAAAAAGACAAGTCCCTAGTCATTTTCAAATATTTCTTTTTTTTTTTTTTTGCAGTCCTGTGCATGTGAGAGGTAAAGGAAACACAGTTGTAGGCTGTATTTCTGAAATTATAAAGAAGACAATTTTTGAAAGATGTATGTATATGTAGTTTTATAACCAAAACATAATTTTCAATGGATCCCTTGCTTCCGATCTGCATATAAGGTAGAGCAGACAAACCAAAGCCCTTACTAGCAATGCCTTGATCACACTTTTTTCCATGGTGACCACAAGTGTGATTCTTCAGCAAGACTATAACATGGATAACTACTTAGTGCCACTTAATAAAGAAATAAGAAAATGTAAAGGCCCCTAAGTAGTACTAATTTAACTCACTGCACCAATAGGAACAAATGCATTGATAATATACTGTCCGGAAAAATCACTAAAGAAGAGAGATTTACTAAATAAAATTTCTGGTAAAATGGTTGGAGAAAATAAGGCAAAAATTTTTCTTCAGGCCATAGTGACAAAATATGATTTTGATGAAATTCCATGTAAATTCAAAGAACATGTAATAAAATGTAAATACTAATCTGACTCTCTACGATTAATACTGTTAGAGAAATTTTAAAAGATACAAAAAGAAACTACTACCATATGAAAAATGTAAATGTGTATGAATAAGAAGGCATGATAAAAGAGACTGCTGACAAGAAAGGGGATAGATGATACACTTATTAAAAATAATTAACATATTAATATAATAAAACTTAAAAAAATAATTAAACAAGTAATGGCCCAGTAAGGAGAAATGGGAAGACTTTGAATAGAGTTTTCACAAAAAGTAAAAGCAAGCAAGCAAGAATTTATATCAATTAAAATTGTATATATATAAACATTTAAATTTTAATAATAAAGATCTGTAAATAGAAACATATGATTTTTCAAGTGTTACATTTTTATTATTTAGAGTTAAATAGCAATGTTGGTAATATTTGTCTGTTTGAGGATGCAGAGAAAGTGAACCACTTATATCCTGGTGAGAGTAAAAATAGCTACAGCTAAGATAAGAACTCCAAACCTGGGGGCACCTGGGTAGCTCAGTTGGTTAAGCCTTTGTGCTGCATTGGGGCTCTCTTTGTCAGTGTGGAGCCTGTTTTTGAATTCTGTCTCTCTCCCTCTCTGTTCTTCCCCTGATCACACATTTTCTCTCTCAAGAATATATAAACATTTAAAAAAAATGAGACCTACAAATCTGTCAAAAACATAAATTATTACTATTCTTGGTCTTGTAACTTAATTTCAGTATTACCTCTTAAAACTGTAACCAGAAATTATAATAGGCATATGTGTAACTAGAAATGTTGATCACAACATAATATAATAATAAAATGTTAAGAACCCAAATTACCAATAACAGGAGGATTATAAAGTATTATTTTAATGGAGTAATGAAATAGAATACAATTGTGTAGTTATGAAAACTTTACTGTTGTGGCAAATGTGTTCACAATATGATTGTAAATGAAGTAGCTCTGTGTATGGTATTGTCTGAATTTTTAGCAACAGCTGTGTAAACATTCACCTGCATTTACACTCACACTCACACAGAAATGCTAAGTGAAATAAGCCAGTCCCAAAAGGACAAATATCGCACGATTCCATTTACATATAAGGTATCTAAAATAGCTAAGTACATAAATCAAAGTTTGCCAGAGGTTGACAGGTGGGAGAGAGAGGAGGAGTTGCTAATCAATGGGCATATTGGTCGTTATTTGTTCTTTTAGGATTTGAACTGATTAGATAAGGCTCACTCACATTATGGAGGTTAACTTGCTCTACCCAAAGTCCACCAATTTAGATGTTAATCTTACCCAAAAAACAGCTTTAGAGAATCACCTGGAATAATCTTTGACTTACTATATGAGCATTCTGGCCCAGGTAAGTCAATAAATAAGATTAACCACAACATGGATCATTAAATATGAATGAAGAATTATACTTGAAATGGATGAGGACATATAGGCAGTTAGTGGAGAGATTTTCTTAGAATTCAAGCCTGCTAAACCCCACTCCTCCAGGACGGTGGAATATCACTATGTCTTGTTTCTCCTAAACATGGCATAGATAATATAATTTTTGAAAGAAGGAAAATAAAGGATTCCATATTTAGTGTGTTCCAAACTGTCTATCTAAATTAACAAAATATGCTTCTACATAAACAGAGGGGTAGAAGATCACCCATGATATTTTGCAGGTGGTACAAGAGCCAATGGAGGTAAGAACTTACACACAGCTGATGTGCTAGGTTTAGAAATACCATGTTAGGGGTGCCTGGGTGGCTCAGTCGGTTAAGCGTCCAACTTTGGCTCAAGTCATGATCTCACAGTTCATGGGTTCGAGCCCCGCGTCAGGCTGTGTGCTGACAGTTAGCTCAGAGCCTGGAGCCTGTTTCAGATTCTGTATCTCCCTCTCTCTCTGACCCTCCCCTGTTCACACTGTCTCTCTCTGTCTCTCTCAGAAATAAATAAAAAAAACATTAAAAAAAATTTTTTTTGTATCATCTAGTTTACTTTAGAATAACAGATTAGGGACACATGGGTGGCTCAGTCACTTAAGCATCCGACTTCTGTTTAAGTCATGATCTCATGGTTTGTGGGTTCAAACCCCACATTGGGCTCTGTGCTGACACCTCAGAGCCTGGTGTCTGCTTCAGATTCTATGTCCTTCTCTCTCTGCCCCTTCCCTGCTCTCTCTCTCACTCTCTCTCAAAGTAAATAAACATTAAAAAAATAAGAGATTAATAAGAAGTTCAAGTAGAAGTTGACATTATTCACCAGTTACTTCATCCAATTATTTTTTTCTTGATATCAGTAACTAGAGTTATCATTTCATCCTACAGAACGAATATCTGATTGATTCATACCCATCAGTATAACATGTTCAGTTAGGTATGTCTATAAGATGAAGGGATTCATAAATAACAAGTCAGCACTTGAGTCATTGGTATACTGGAGTTATTGGAAATGTTGAGTGTATGATCTTACTTAAAATAGATTGTACAAAGTCAAGAAAATTAAGCTAAGAATAAATATATGGGAAAAAACAGTATGTAAGTGACTGATGAAAACTAGGAATCAGGAAAAAATCTGATGAAACATGGAGTTTATGTTCTTTGTCACAGAATAATTTTTAAAAGTAATTAGAAAGACACAAATAAAGACAGGGAGAAAGGTCAGGGTAATTTTGATAAAAAATGAAATGGTTTTTAACAAGAAATAAAAGGAATAAAAAGAAATAAATGGTGAGTATTGAAATATTCTCTATATTGTGTTAAAACCAATTGAATATATTAAGAAAGATAGTTTAGAAAGGAATAAAGGTGGTTAAGGAGGAGATTGAAGGTTTCTTATTTTTGTTTCATAACACAAATGAAGTAAATCAAAATATGATTTTAACAAAATTTAGAATGAATCGACAGCCAAAATTCTCAACTGCCTCATTTGGGGGACTTCTTTCTAATTTTGCAGATGTTATAACAAGAATATGCTACTTACAAATGAATAAAACATTAATTCCGAGGAGAGCATCACCTTATGGAATCATCTGGTGTTCAATCTGCAGAATTAATTAAATGAGATCATGAGGTTTGGGAGTTGGTTGGTATTATGAAGAGCCTGTAAACCTGCAGATCCTCAGATTGTGCCAATTCATTATATTATCTTTGACATATAGTCACAGTCATAGTCAACAAAGTAAATATTCATAAATCTGAATTTCCTCATCTGTTTCTCCCAATTTCATTGTTCCATGGAATAAAACCTAAACCCCGGGAATAGGAAAGATATCTACCGAGAGTTTTTATTGACTTTTGTTGAGAGCCTTTTAACAGCCTTGACTTGATCGTTTTTCTAGGCTATTAGGCCAATAAGCAGCCCTTACTTGAGCAAAGGTGAATCAAAAGAGGAGGGGAAAGCAAAAGACATCCACAGAAAAAGAAGAAAAGGAATCATGGAGGGAGAAATAAGCAAGTAGCCTAATTGAAGAAAAAGTTGAGAGAGGCTCTAAGAGACAGTGGTTGACAAATTCAAATGCAGCAGAGAAAAAGAGATCAAAATGTACTTTTGAATATCGGTAGTTGCTTATTAATGGACATAAAGTTTCAGCTAAGCAGGATAAATAAGTTCTAGAGATCTGCTGTACATTTTACCTATAATTAAGAATACTGTATTGTAGATTTAATGGTTTCTTATTATTAAGTGTTCTTATCATAATAAACTAAAATTTAAAAAAACAATAAAACAAAGATAATAAATAATAACATTACTATATAGTTTCTAGCTTTTGAAATTAGTTTGTACTCCAACATGATAGATTTGAAAGCCAGTCATTACTGAGGAAAAATATCCTAAATTCTCTTAACTTTAATTTGATTTTTAATGAAAAGTCAAGACCATTGACAATTATGGTAGGCAGAACTCTACAATGACCCTTGATGGTCACTGAACAATCCTCTTGCTCTTGAGTGTGATTATCAACTATGTATGTGATAGTACAACGAGTCCTGTAATTTAATTATGATATATAACACAGGTGACTCTAGAAAGAGAAAATCTTCTGGGTGGATCGAGCCAAATCGAGTGTGTCCTTAAAAGTTACTAGGTTCTACTCTTTTACTTAGCAAAGAAATTTGAAACATGGGAAACTTGAGGGAGATTCTTCTATGATGGTTTTGAAGATGGAACGTTTCGAGTGGCAATGAGTATGGGCAAACCCAAGTTGTTCAGAGCAGCCACTGACTGACAACCAGAAAAAAAAGAGGAAATCTAGTCTTAGAATTGCAAGGAAATGAATCCTGTCAAAAGAGTGTGACCTTGGAAGTAGACCTTGGATTTCAGGAAAGAATTCAGCCTCTCTGTGACATGCTAATTTTAGCAGTGCCACATTCTGATCAGAGAGAACTGAGCCATATCTGGACGTAGTTTTGTGAAACAATAGGGAAGTATGTGTTAAGCCTCTAAGTGTTGGTAAATTTGTTCCAGACCATTAGAAAATTAGTACAACTACAATTATAGAATTTTCCCCATAATGTAGATTGTGACTCTATTATTTTATGCTGTAAGATGTTACATTATAAAGTTGAAAAGATTAAAAACATACAGGAGGTTATTACAAAAGATGAGATCAAAAGTGAATACATGAATGGAAATAGAGGGAATAAAACAAAGTTCATCTGGACTTGAATGTGAATGGCATTCAAAAAATTTTATAACTGAATAATCTTAATGGGCAGAGGTACTACTAAAACTTTGGAGGTGTTGAATGTGATATGGTTGGGGAAAATCTTTCTCTATAGGAACCTGGATGACGTCACTTCAAGCAATCTAGATAGTTCATCATGGTTACAAAGATATTCAGTCACCTTCTACATTCATGAGTCACCCATCAAATATAATAATATCTATCATGCCAACTACGTCACAAGTGGCAGCAGACCAATTAGAAACACTGACTGAACTCTGAGCAAGCTGAAGAAGATGCAATCATATCATGGCTAACCACTTGACCAAATGCCAGAATAGCACATATCGAGCAGATAGATAAGAGATGTTACCCTGGAGATGAATAGAACAAGAAAATACCATGGAAGATTCAAAGACCTCTTTGCCAAATATTCACAGTGTCATGCAGACCCACCCAAATGCTATACAAAGAAACTATCCTTGGAAGAGGCAGAATGTGAGGAGAAATATAAAAGATTGAGTATTCTTACTTACATTGAATAATACTTAAAGGGACTATACTACTTTTTCAGCCTAATGTTGTTGTTTGAGACTGTAATAGTATTCTCTCTATATCTAGAAGGTTAGGACATCTATAACAGTTATAGATAAAAATAAAGAAGCTATATTTTTGCTGCTTGCCCAACTCATAGTGTGAATAAATATGTAATATTTATATAATACATATATACGCATGTGCACACATAGAGACATACACCTTTACCACAAAATAAAATATTCTCTGTATTCAAATTTAAGTAATCAATTTGCGTTTGCACGGAAAAGAGAATGATGAAAGAGCAGTGAGCTAGTTTAGGTTATAATAGACTCCTTAAGTTTGGGTAACATATTTTATTGATTCTGACAGTTTACAGGGGAGTAAAAATGTAAACAAAATGTGAATATTGTAGTGCATTTAGAAAACACTGATTTGAGCAAATATCTTATAGAGAAGTTTCAGAAGTCAAGCATATTTAGTTGCAGTCCGTTTTCAGCTTACTGTTTTTTTTCCATAAGAGAAGTAAGAGATAACTAGTTTCTAATTCTGGTTGCATCTGGAGTCAGCATGGAGTTCTACAGCTCATTAGAGCTCTATACCAGTTTGGGAGATTTTCTTCCTTGTTTCTTGTTGATAAGTTCAAGTGTTCACATCTCCTGCCTTGTCAGTATTGGGCGTAATGCTTACTTCCAAATTTGGGGTTTTGGAAAGCAACCAGGTGACATTTGATTTCATTAGCAACAGAACACAAATTATCATTGAATAAGATGCCATTCCATCTATCTTGTTAGCCTTAAACAAAAACACAGTTTTTTGCCTTGCTTTTTTAATATTTTGTATATGTATTTGAATGCTGAGGAATTCAGGGACTGTAGGAGGCAGAAACTCATTCTTATTTCCATGTCTGATAATTCCTTATACAAAATAAGATTTAAGTTTCAACATAGGATAGATAGAACATAAACTCAGACCCAAACTTTCTGAGACCAATTCAACTTGATCTCTTGTGACAAATTAGTAGATTCATAATAAATAACTATTCACCATTGCATTTTCAAATCTGAGTTCCATATGTAATTTATTTCAATCCTGGAGAATAGAATTTAGGAATGTGTTGTTTTATTTATATTCCAAGAATTGACTCAGTGCTTCAGTCAGGAAAACTTTTATATTGAGATATATGTTTTACAGATCTGATTTTTTACAAAAATATTTTCCATCTATGGTTTTCCATTGTTCTTTCTTTCATGACCATCTAGGGATGTTCCAAAATCCAACCATATATATACATATCAATATATATATTGATAATGGTTGGGGACAGGAAAAGATTTTCCTACTGCATGGATGTCTTAGTCAGTTAAGACATCCTCATTTCACTCCCTTATCCCTTTTGTCATATTGAATAATCATTTTGTATTTATTTTATCTCTTAAACAGTCTCAAATAAGCCTCCATTTTCTCCATATATCATTTGCCAATTTTAAACTACCTTGAGCTTGCCATTTGGGGCCATGGGGAAGTGTCAGAAACCAAATTACCCTGCGAGCTTAAGTAGTTTAAAAAGCAGACAATATATATGAAATAAATATTTCCAGATTTTGGAAAATAGACAAGACAGGTACTAATAACAGAAAAAATAAAAAAGAAGTTGAATCATATGAGTGCTTCAGCTTATGAATTAAAGGGAGATTCTAGGCAAAAGCATAAGGATTTGAGACTCAGTTAGAGCCTGGCTGTATTCTTTAGTTGAAGAAACCAAGTTTAAATTTCAGGGAAATAAGGATGACTAGAATTCATAGGCAGACACCAAATAAGTCACACACACACATGCACACGCGAACACACACGCAGAGACAGAGAGGGATGGAAGGAAGGCAGGAAGGAAGGCAGGAAGGAAGGCAGGAAGGAAGGCAGGCAGGAAGGAAGGAAGGAAGGAAGGAAAGAAAGAAAGAAGGAAGAAAAGAAAGAAAGAGGGAAGGAAGGAAGGAAAGCAGTGAAGAGATATGCAGTGTTTCCCTCAAGTATATGACTGAGTGCTTGTTAGTACATGCTTTAGAGAAAACTAAATCCAGGAAAAGATCAACAGAAGTGATGGAGGAGAATAATACCTGGAAATTATGCCAAAGATTGTTTCAGAACGAAAAGACATCATAACACACTGGGTTTCAACTAGAGTCCATAAAAGAGTGTTGTCTCTTTTCTGAGGCCATGTTGGCGCTAGATGAAACCCTTCCTAGACTCCCTTTAAGAAAACTTAAAAATAAACCTTGAAAGGTTAAAAATTACTTTCAAGTAACTCAGTTACATAACATAGCAAAGTCCAGAAATATGAATAGGAGTACAAAAATTCCAGCAACTAATCCTGTAAAATTTATAATGTTGGGCATTTATGAAAAAAAAAAAAACCAGGAATGCAAAGAAGTAGAAAAATTTAATGATAAGAGAAAAATCAATCAATTGAAACAGATTTCAAAAGGGTGCAGATAGAATTACTAGAAAAGTACAAGAAATCATAAATGGCAAATGGAAAATGTCTCCATACATTCAAACCAGTACTGTGTGAAGACGATACAGAGAGAAATTAAAGCTTAAAGACACCCCAAATGAACTTCTAAAGATGAAAATATGACCTCTAACGTGAAAAAAAATACTGGATTGGATTAAGAAAAAGTAGACACCGAAGAAGAAAATATTATGTAATTTAAATATACCACATAAAAAACACATAAATGAAATATGGATTTTAAAAGTCTGGGAAAAAGAATAAACAGAGCACCAGGGTTATGAGACTTTCTTAATCAAGTGGCCTAATAAAGACATAATTCAAATATCAGAAAGGGAGGTGGGGTGGCAGAGAAAATATTTGAAGAAATAATGGCCAATATTTTCTAAATTTGATAAAAATAATAAAGCAAAGTTCCCAGAAGCTCAATGAACCCCAAGCATAATGAAGGAGAAGAAAAATGTGCTGAAGGACATCTTAATCATACTGCTCAGAATCGGTGATATAAGGAACATCTTTAAAGTTCCGAAGGGGAAAAATGTATTATATACAAAGCAATGAAAATAAGGATGAGAGAAAATGTGTTGTCAACAACAATTCAAGCCACAAGAAAAGGAGAGACATCTTAAAAATACTAGAAAAAATTGGCAACCTAGAACATTTCCTGTCAGCAAAATTCATTTCAGAACTCGTCAGAAAAAAAAACCTGAGTTATATGAAATTCAAAAAGATATATCATCAGAATCACTATTATCAGCACTACAAAAATGTTAGCCCTTCGGGAAGAGGGAAAATAATGAGAAATTGAAAAGTGGAGCTACCAGAAACAATGAAAAAGGAAAAAAAGTATGTATATAAATAAAATTATCTTGTTTTTAAAATCAGTTTGGGGGCACCTGGGTGAGTCAGTCATTTAAATGGCTGACTCTCCATGTCTGCTCAGGTCACAAGCTCATAGTTGGTGAGTTTGAGGCCCACATCAGGCTCTGCACTGACAATGTGGAGTCTACTTAGGATTCTCTCTCTCTCTCTCTCTCTCTCTCTCTTTCTCTGCCCCTCTCCCACTTATGTGTCTTTCTCTCTGTCTCAAATTAATAAACTTAAAAAGTAAAATCATTTTGAAGGATAACTGTTTAAAGTTATGAAAATGAATAGCAATATGTGTGGGATTTATAGCATATATAGAAGTATAATATAATAAAGCAATATCAAAATAGGATGGGGGCAATAGAAGTATACTCTTTTAAGGTTTTACTATGCATAAAGTGGTATAATATCATTTGGAAGCAGTTTATGATATTTGAAAGATATGTAAGCTAAATTCTAAAACACCCATTGTAATAAAAAAAAAAGAGTTAAAGATAATACGCCAAAAAAATGAGATCAAGTGGAATCATTAAAATATACTCAATCCAAAATATGACAGAGAAAGAGAAAAAATGGGAATAAAGAACAGATGGCACAAAATTCTAGAAATAGTAGATTTAAACTATTTGCATCAAATATAAATTGCATCAAATATAAATAATTTAAACACCCCCAATTAAAAGTCAGAAAGTGTCAAAATGCATTTAAAAGTCCAAGTATATGCCGTCTATAAGAAATCTACTTTAAATATAAGACTCAGATGAGTTCAAAGTAAAAGAAATGGAAGAAGTTTTTCTCTACAAACACCAATCAGAAGAAAGCCGGAGTAGCTAAATTAATGTCAAATTTTCTTCTTCTTCTCTCTCTCATATTTCCAGTTTCTTTGGTAAAATCATCTTAATTAATCTCAATTCTTCCTGTTCTTTTAACACCTAAAATTTTTCCTGAAAAAGTATTTTTAGGATCCATTTTGATCATATGTGTGGGATTGCCAAGTAAATTCCTATGAATGTGGGAAACGTGTTCCCAAATCTGAATTTGCCGACCGATCTTCTGACCCACTTACACAGCATGAAAATAACTAGCACACTTCTTGCTTTTATGTTTAAAGTTCCAGCATGTGTTAATCCTGTATTTTTGCCCATCATTTTGTCAGCATGGCACACCCAGCTCTTAGATTTGCATGTCTGAAACACCTCAAATCTCTTCTGCTTTATTTTTCATGGCTTTACTTTCATAGATTTTATCCTAATGATTCAGTTTGCATTACTGTTATGTTGAATAAATATTTATTGAATAACTTAAGTACTCTGAGATATGTAAGTTTCAGCTTGAAGTTAGTAATTATCTGCATTAGGGGCACCTGGGTGGCTCAGTAGGTTCAGCGTCTGACTTCGGCTCAGGTCATGATCTCACGGTTTGTGGGTTCGAGCCCCGCATGGGGCTCTGTGCTAACAGCTAGCTCAGAGCCTGGAGCCTGCTTCAGATTCTGTATCTCCCTCTCTCTCTGACCTTCCCCTGCTCACGCTGTCTCTCTCTCTCTCAGAAATAAATTTAAAAATTTTTTTAAAAAAGTAATTCTCTACAATAGAAGACAATGACAGGATTCTAGAAAAATTTGTATTCATAGAAATTTCCTTACACACTAACGTAATCACAAAGCCTGATTATCAGTTGTAAATTTTGAGCTGGACTGTAAAATATGAGCCGAATCCCAAAGGACGAAGACAGGAAGGATATTCTAGACGGAGGAATAGTTCAGCTAAAAGTATGCCAAGAAGACAAATTTTCTGACTTAGTTTTTCTTTTTTTCTTTTTCGATTATGTGGAAATATGAGTAGATAATTTGAAAGGGAGAGTCTGTGTCAAGAAGATATAGGAGGCTGCCTGGTTGGCTTAGTTGGTTAAGCCACGGCACGGAGCCTGCTTGGGATTCTCTCTCTCTCTCTCTCTGCCCTTACCCCACTCATGCTCTCTTTCTCTCTCAAAATAAATAAACATAAACAAGAAAGATATGGGGAGTAGATGTTGGATATAAATTGAGATTGGATAAGACCTTAAACACAAATATAGAACTGTGGATGCTATTTAAAAAACTGGTAACCATAGGTTTATTTAGGCAAGGAAATTATAAAATCACAGAATTGTTTTCAGCAAGATTCATTGGGAAGTCATAACACAGATTATTTTTTTGCAATTTTGGCATTTATTCATTTATTTGGGTTATGTACCCCTTCTTCTGGTACCCTCTATTAAAGTGGAATAGGTTAAGTTGAAATAGAATAAGTGCTTTTTCAAATTTCTTTTTTCCTGTTTTATAAAATTTTGAAAGAAAAGCTACATGGGGGAGAAGAAGGGGGAAAATAGTGGGGGAGAGGGAGGGAGGCAAACCATGAGAGACTCTTGAATGCTGAGAACAAACTAAGGGCTGATGGGGGTGGGGAGGAGGGGAAGGGGGGTGATGGACATGGAGGAGGGACCTTGTGGGGATGAGCACTGGGTGTTATATGGAAACCAACTTGACAATAAACAATTTTTAAAAAATAAATAAAAAAGCAAAAAATAAAGCTACAAATTGGAAAAACAAGTATGGTATATGTCATGGTATATTTTGAAACAGACTATTTTTATTCTTTTGTTTTGACTTTTAGTGTTTTATTTATATTTGAAAGGCAGAGAGAGGGAGACACAGAATCTCAAACAGGCTCCAGGCTTTGAGCTGTCAGCACAGAGCCCGATGCATGGCTCAAACCCATATACCGTGAGATCATGACCTGAGCTGAAGTCGGGTGCTCAACCAACTGAGCCACCCAGGCACCCTGAAATAGACTATTTTTAGAATGATTTCAAATTTATTAAAAAAATTCTATATACCCCATACCCAGTTTCAATTATTAATATTTTACATTAGTATAGTTCATTTTTTCCAGTTAATAAACCAGTATTGATACATAGTTATTAATTAGAATACTTACTTTATTGAGGGTTTTTTTAATTTTTTAATTTCTAATATCCCTTTCTGTTTCAGAATACCTTTCCCCCATCCACATTACATTGCTGTCATGTCCCTTTAAGCTGCTGTTAGCTATTTTTGGTAACCTTGTAATTTTAGGAGTATTAATTAGATGCTTGTACAATGCCCCTATGTCAGACTTTGTCTGATGTTTTTCTCATGTTTAGACATAGAATTATGGGTTGTGGGAAGGAAGACCAGAAAGGCAACATGTCGTTTCTACGACATTATTTCAGGGTTTATTGCATGAACATAATTTATCACTTTCAATGTTGGCCTTGTTCACCTGACTGAGATAGTTGGTCAGAATTCTCCACTGTCAAGTTACTCTTCCCCGGCACTTTCCAGCCTACACTTTTTAGAAAGCAGTTCCTCATTAGGCATTGTCTACACTAAGGAAGTGAGAATTACACTGCTCTCTTGAAAGAACAAGAGCATCTAAGCTAATTAGTTGGAATTCTTCTGCATGGGAGATTTCTTTATTTCCCTTTTTATTTGTTTATTCGATCACCTTTTAAATCTGTATAGATTTCAGGTGATTAATTTTATATTTTGGAATATAATCCATGACTACTTTATTTTGTTGCTTAAAATAACAAACAAAGCTGTTCCAGCTTTGTACGTTGTGAGCTTTTTAAGTTAGCTTTAATTCTTTTGACATATCTCATCAGCAAAATTTGTTTTGAGTACTTTGCTTCCTGACATTAGAAAATGCTCTGCATTTATCTTGTATGTTTCCTAACTCAGTCCTAGAATCAGCCATTTACCTAAGGTCCCTTAGGTTGAGTTTCCAAAGAATAGTGTTAGAAAGTTAAACTGGATGTTAAGGGTGCTCATTCCTGCTGGGATTTTGTTCCTTCTGTGCCCTCTTTGCTGATAAAGAAATATATGTGTGAATGCTAATGTGTATATATGCATAGCTATTAGTTCTATGTGTAATTATTTATATATAATGTTATATAGAATGTAGGACACATTAAATAGTTCCAAGAATGATTTTTTTTTTCTTTCTCTCGAAATACTTGTGTAAACTTGGAAAAACCTGTTTTTATAAATTCTTTGAAAAATCACTTTACCTCACGGATATGGAAAACTTAAATTATTGGTCCAAATCCTTCAATAATTACAAGATTATTTAGGTTTTCTCTCTCTTCTGTAATCAGTTTTGGCAAGTTATATTTTCCATGTTGCCATTTTGCATAAAGTTCTTACATTCACCAGCATAAATATTTCTTTAATATCCTTTTGCATTTTTGAATGTGTATGTATTCACGATTACTGTCCCAATTTCAATCTTTAATATTATTTATCAGTGACATGCTCATTATTTTTTCTATATCAATTTATCAGAGTATTACACTTATTTTAATACTTTCAAAAAAGAAGCCAATAAATCTAACTGAAGACTTTGTTGCTTCTTTCATATTTTATCTAATTGTTTAAACTGTTTAATATTCAATATTTATAGGGTGGCATTAAACCCAACCTTCAGCATTTCTTTTCAGATATGTCTTAATAGATATAAATTTTACCTAAAGTAATATTATAGTTACCTTTTTATTGGCCTCTAGTTAAATCTTTGTGTTCAGAAAATTATGGACTAAATTAGAATGTCTTCTTTATGAAATATTGAGAAGGTTTTTTCCCCAATTTTTCAATTGTAATAAATAGTCACTACAATTGTGTGTGAAAATAACAAGTGTTTTCTGTTTGGCTAATAATCTTAGATATAGGTTTTATATGTAATTCATCAATTGCTTTGTAGAAATAATGCTTATCCTTATAACTTTATGAATGTTTTACTCATCAAACAGTAGGGATAATTGTCAATATTTTCCTACATGAAAGCAGTTTTTTACTTGCATTTGTGAAAAATGTTGGCTTATATTTCAATGTATTATATTGAGAACATACATATTTACACATTATTTTCTATTTGATTTTACACCTTTGTGATTATGGGATTACTCTTGAAATTTTTAATGCTTCTTTTTTAACTTAAAATATTCTTAGCATAATTTTTTTTGTAGACCAGACTGTTTTGTTACTATTAACTTGGCATATATTTTCTCTCTTCTTTTCTTGCCTTCCATTCTGCTGTGTTTTTATGTCTCTCTTGCAATAGCATATTTGTGAATTTTATTAGTGATCTCTGACAATCTTATTTTATACTTTTTATATTTGAGTATATTATTTATTTTAGCTACTAATGTATTTTCATATATGTTTATCATCTTATTTTTCTAACAGGTTTCTGATTGTTTGGTTCTAGTTTTTTGTATTTTTTTTGTTTTTTTTTTTTTTAAGATTTTCCCTTCTGCTTTAGTGCCCTCTTTTGGGTAGCTCAGGTTTTTCTTCATTTTACTTTATTTGCTTTTTACAACTATGTTTTATAAATCATGGTAATGGTCACTGTATATTTTCATGTGCATATATAATTTAAAATAGCTAAACCAATTAAAACTAGCTATGTAGAATATTTGTTAGGGAACAGAATTAAAACTATTTATTTCATTAAGGAAAAGACCTGGTCCACTATGAAAACAATTATTATATTGAGAGAGCAATAAAGATTTTAAAAATACAAGAGTAAATCTGGAAAATTGCTCATATTGATTATGGGGATAGGTGATGAGTTTAGTCTTGAACAGTATGAGTTTGAAATGTCTAGAAGCATAGGATTTCTACAACAAAATTTTTTGTTATTGTAGATCATGTTTGTTAAGCATAAGCAAGACAAAGGTAGGAATGAGAAATGTTCATTTTTTTTCTATGCTGAAGTGAGAATAGTGGCAGAGCTTACAGGGAGTTGGAAAAGGTAACATAGGTTGTACTCATTCCATTTAATATTTGTGAAATTGTTGTTTCTGACTAAAAATTGAAATATCTATTCCCATTAAGCCAAAACCATAATCAAGGATTACATATATGAGACTTTATTCTCTTTTCTCTCATACCACACAAGCCTGTGGGTAAAGATGGAGAGTTTCAAGTATGATAATAGAAACTTTATCAGGAGATAGGGAGCCTGGGTGCCTCAGTCGGTTGAGCATCCAACGTAGGCTCAGGTCATAATCTTGTGGTTTGTGGGTTCGAGCCTCACCTCAGGCTCTGTGCTGACAGCTTAGAGCCTGGAGCCTGCTCTGGATTCTGTGCCTCCCTCTCTCTCTGCCCTTTACCAACTCTGTCTCTGTCTCTCTCAAATAAATAATCATTAACAAATTTTAAAAAAGAAAAAAATGAAACTGTATTGGGAGAGATGAAGTCACTACTTTTACTTTCTCTTATTTTGTGCTGTGCATTTGCATAAAGTTTTCAGTTAAATATATGCCACTAATTCATAGCTTTGTTGACCAATCACTACAGTTTTATATAATTCAATGAGATAAAGAGAACTATAAAAAATTGAGGTGTTGGGAAATATTCTGTTTTCTGAATAAATTTAAATTTTGGTTAAAATATAGGAATATTTAATAGAAGTTTAAATTTTATGTTTTTATCTTGTTTTGTTTTTAAATGTTTATTTATTTTGAGAGAGAGAGAGAACACGAGCAAGGAGGGGCAGAGAGAGAGAGAGGGAAAGAGAGAGAATATCAAGAAGGCTCCATATTGTCAGCACAGAGTGAAATATGGGTCTGGAACTCATGAACTGTGAGATCATGACCTGAATTGAAATCAAGATTTGGAAGCTTAATGGACAGAGCTACCCAGGTGCCCTGAATTAATTTTGTTCTAGAATTTAGATTAAAATAAACTTTAGTCCTTTTTCTGTTTGGCTACATGTTTATTCACATAGACTGTTTTACTCATGAAATCTGAGGTCTGTCTCTATGCCTCCTGGATTGGCCTCGAATTCTATGGTAAAGAAAAAAAATCGTTATTTATAATTGGTTTATTCTTTTTCTATTTGAAACATGTTGAGAAGTTCTCTCAATTTATACATATTCTTGACAGGCTCATATGGTTTCTGACACAAGCTGCCTAAAAGGATTGAAGCTTAAGCATGATTGAACATAGCCATTGTACTTCAGAAAACATAAATTACTTTGTTGTCTCTTTAAATTAAATTATATACAACAATGAATTCTCTATTGGGATTCAGGCTGCACACAGGATCTAATTTCTCTAATTAGTTGCTGTGTTCATTCTGATTTTGTGGCATTAACGCACAAATCTCCATCATAATCCAAAATGTGCTTCTTTTTGAATGACAGGTATTAGTCAAGGCATCTCACTAAGAGTACTGAAAGATTGGGGTGATGGTGCCTCAGTTGGTTAAGCATCCAGCTTCAGCTCAGGTCAGGATCTCAAGGTCTGTGGGTTTGAGCCCTGCTTGGGGCTCTGTGCTGACAGCTCAGAGCCTGGGACCTGCTTTGAATTCTGTGTCTACTCCTCTCTTTCTCTGCCCCCCCCCAATCATGCTCTGTCTCTCAAAAATGAATAAATGTTAAAAAAAAAAAGGACAACTGAAGGAATATTGAAAAGTATAGATAAAATTTCTTAAAATTTCTAAAAAGCAAAAAGTGTCATATAGATTTCTTCACTCAGGCCATTTATTCACAAATAACTTCACTTTAAAGTAACTTCAAGGATTTATAGCTAAATTGAGAGGGTGTCTATGCATGTGAGTGAGAGAGAAAGAAACTATTTGCCTTATTTTAAATTTTGCTGTCTATTTGGGTTCACTTCATTACTTTTATCTATTTATATCTATATATCTTTATCATATATACCTATACAATTTTTATTTATTTACTTCTATGTAAGGGGGAGACTTTCACAAAAGGCCATAAATTGTCTTTATTTTAAGATTTTAATTTGCATGTTATATTCATTTGAAAGTCTTATCTGTTGTAGTATTGTACTTTTTTCCTCAGCATTTTCTTCCTTAATAAAGGCACCACAGTTTCTAGATAAGAACTTTACTGGATGAAAATAAGAGTGGATTTCCTAGCCTTGTGGCTACATGTGTCCTAATATTAATATAAAGCTTGAGAGAGAAAAAAATAGTGGAGGACATCATTTTAATTATGTTGAAAGAGAAATGATAGTAAATCCTTTTAAAAGTATGTTGGCAACGGTTTCTTTATACCACTTTTGATTGAGTTCTATTAGGAAGACATTTTTGGTCTTCAGGTAGCCTCTCCATACACAAAGATGGAGGAACAGAGAGTTTGACTGAATTAGAAGCTCTCTGCTCATGGCCAGCAATTAGAGCTGACTATGTGCACCATCATATGAAGTAATTTAACTCACCAACTAATTCTATACTCAAAACTTAAGTACTTTGAAAATATTGTGAAACTGAAAATTTAGCAGGATGCTATTGGCATTCTACATAATAAAGGCTGTGAGCAGACTATTCAAAATGGAATTAAAGGTATTGGTTTTTAATAGAAACATTTTGAGATGATTTCAGGGGAGTTGCAATTAAATTGAGATAAAGTGTTGAGGACCAAGAAGGTAACAAAACCCAATAATTTAAAAGAAAAATAAAAATCTATGCTTAAATCAGTATCTAGATAAGAAGTTTGTGATATTGCATATGTAAGATAATATATCTTTGTTGCTTTAAACTACTAAATTTGGAGTTAGTTATTATGCTTTGGTTAAGAACTGATACACTGTGAGTTTAATAATATACACAGTTGGTACCCTTATTAGTTTAATTCCAGTAGTAAAATATATAGTATACATGACCCTTGAACAATGTGGAGGTTAGGGGTGCTAATCCCCCACACACTCACAAATCTGTGTTTAACTTTTGACTCCTCCAAAACTTAGCTCTTATTAACCTACTGTTGATTGGAAATCTTACCCATAACATAAACATTTGATTAATGCGTATTTTGTGTGTACCATGTATTATATACTGCATTTATATAATATTTTAAGCTAGAGAAAAGAAAATGTTATTAAGAAGTCATAAGGAAGAGAAAATACATTTACAATAATATATTGTATTTATAAAAAACAAAAACACATATAAGCAGACCTATGCAGTTCAAACACATGTAGTTCAGGCTCAACTGTACAATATTCATATATATGCAAAGAAAGAGAATCTTTATGTCTCATGATATGCTCAGTTTAATACAGGTTAAACAATGACCATGAACTAGTTCATTTCCATAAAGCTGTTCATATAAATCTACTTTTATTAATCCAAAGAAACTGTAAAAGAAAATATTGTAAAATAAAATATCATTATATCTACAGGAAATCTTGAGTCACAAGTAGCTTATTCTGCGAGTATTCCACAAGACGAGCAAACATTTCTAATAGTTTTTAACTTGATAAGTGAACAATGTCTTGCAATAAAAGTAGTATGTGACACCGATGTCACATGATCGCAACTGAGCCAATGGTGGTTCTCTCTCACTTGCTGTGGGATTGTGCGTCTCCCATGCTTGAATGCTCGGTCACAGGCCACGGTGTTTGGCAGAAATCAGAGAGTTTTTAAGAATGTTAGAAGATGGCCACAACAGGCACTAGCATATTTTTTGTCACTTCAAAGCACCTATGGACAGTCACTTGCTTTTCCCAACAATAGTAAGTTTAGGAATGCTTTGCTTCATTCTAGGTCAAGCTTCCTGCAGATATAGACCCTTTCTTCTGCTGCCTTATTGCCAGGTATGTTCAATACAGTATATGATAAGAGTTTATCAATGCTGTAGTGTAATCGACATATGTTAGTGACAGTGAAAGCCATCTTACACGATTATCCTTTCTCTTGTGTCCCTCACACCAGCCACAAAGGTTTTCAAAGGTAAGTGCCAATTAATTTGTTTATATTTTATATTTTGTATTTTCTTTATTATTTTGTATTATATTACAGTGTTGTAATTACTTTATATTAATATTTTGGGGTTGCAGAATAAATCATCTGAGTTTCCATGATTTCTTAAGGGGAAATTCACTTTGATATGCAAGTGCTTTGAATTATAAACATGATTCCAGAATGAATTATACTCCTAAACCAAGGTTTTACTGTATTTTCATTTGCATATTGGTGTGTTTTTGTATATAGTTTTGTACATTTAGAGTTTATCAAGAGTTGCTCAATAAGAACATTTCTTTATCAATTTTCAAATTTATTGATGATGACATTTGATTTTAAATGTTTTTTTTCCAAATTTTAATGATCCTGATGTATCATACAATTGTTATGAATGTTAAAAAACTTTAAGAGCTTTGAGATGGTAGCATTGAAGAAAAGTAATAAATAATTTACTTTAATCTAAGAATATGTGAATCACTTATTTTTTCTGTACGCTAAGGGACATTGATGCTTGAAGAAAGAATTGCTTGTGAGACTGTAATTGTAAGCAGATATTTTTTTTTAGAAACAAAGGTATTTTTGTATTTTTTTGTATAAGTAAAAAGAAAGCACACCTATTATTGACCTTAATAATTATTGTCAGAGATAATAATCAACTAAGTGAAAATATCAGATTATAAATGTTGAAAATATAAAATTAACAGTGAAATAACATTAAAATTAAGAATTAAATTAAGCAGTACTGTATACATAAAAACATTTTATTAAACATATTAAAATAACGTTGTGAGCAAATAAATATTACTGGCTCGGCTAAGAAAGATCACAAAACTGAAAGATGGAGAATGAAAGTTGGGTTGTGTTAATCAGCCGTGATCAAGAACAAATAATATAATGGGTTTCATTCCCTGATTTTCTTGTATAAAGTGATAGCATTTGTCTCTTGAATTTAAATACGAATGAAGGATATGGTTACCTTTAGTAAGACTTAAAAGCAAAACTGAACATTCTATTAACAGACGAGAAATCAATCCTGGCCCAACTTAGAAGTCAAAATAAGATTACAAGTTAAGAAAGAACAAATAAGATATTTACAGACTAATTTATTGACATTTATTGCATTAGAAGGTGTGTATTAAATGCCTGAAATAAAAACTTGCTCATGTTTTCAAAAGTTTATACTCCAGTGAGATCTATAGTAATAAGCACACACTTAACAGTGAACTATGAAGATTAGTACTAACTGTCTCCTGTCTTCTTAGAAGAGAGTCAGGCTTGAGAATGGAGTAGAAACTATTTGAAAGTTAAGCTGAGCATGGTGAGGATGGAGATTAGAGTCAGCCATAGGGAGGTTGAGGTGAGAAAGCTATTAGGTAGATCAAGAACATAGCCAAGATCTGAAAATAATGGAAAAATGATACTTTGGGAGAAAGTCCAGTGCCACAGGAACGAGGAACCACCTTTTGGTGGGCTAGTGAGTTATGAAGCATGAGATGAAAGCAAGGCAGATTATAAACAATCATATAGTATTTAGAACAAATTTCAAATAAATAAGCAAATAGCAAAAAATTAAATCAAATCCCAAAGAAAGAGTATACAGAAGGAAATTTTAGAGTCTAATAAACCATATAGAATACCTACAAATGGAATGAAATTTTTATGAATCGATAAAAATCAAGGTAATGATTTTATGTTAAATTTTATAGCTCTTTATTCTCTAACAAACCATCAGTAGTCCAAATGTCTTAGTGTATACATTTTTACTTCAAAAGACAAAAATCCATTCCAGATATTTAGGTTTGCAGGATCAATTGTGATGCCTTAGGTATAATTTGAGAAAACCAAGGAAAGAAGTATTGCTCGTCTTCAAAATGACTGTAGACTGGAAGGCCATCCAGAACCAAGGCAGACTCTTTCTGTCTCTTTCTCTGTCTCACCACTGCTCTCCAACCTCTCCCCCCACACACCCCATGCATACACATGGCTTGTATTGAGCTTTGTTCTAGATTGCTGGTCCATTCTACTACCACTCTCTGGGAATTGGCTTTTACAGCACGCGTAGACCATGACTGTAGATTTAACCCTAGAGTCAGAATTTAAATATTATAAAGACAGAGTCCTGATCGAAATAGATGCTCTGGTATTGAGTCTGAATGACATTTTATATAAGATTGATAAAATGTGTATGTGAGGGTCTGATGACTAAGATAGATTAGCTAGGTAGCTAATAAGATAGATAGCTAGGTAGATGCAGCTTCTATTTTTGCTCTCTTGGGTCCTGAGTCACCACATAAAGAAATTGACTATTTTGCTACACTGAATTTCTACTAATAAATGATCAAAGGAACTCAAGTTGTTCATAAGATGTTATGAATTAAGTGTTGGGATACAATGAAGCCTTGTATGTCAAACAAATTACAGCCAGTTAGTTCAGCTTGCAAAAGAAAAAGATTTACTAATGATAGCTGACTAAAGACTGCAATGGATACTTTGTTATAAAGGTAGCGAACCCCTCAAGCAGCAGAACGTCACAGAAAATTGTAATAATACTCAACTTAGTGTATCCCAGCATACTTGATAGCTACTTTAATGGCTTTGTAATGTATTGACCTGACTAGGATGAATGTTCTGTCCAAAATTCCCTTGTTGGGGTGGAGTACAATAGACATTTTTAGGTGAGACTGGAGAAGCAGCAGCATTGCTGTCGTTTATGTTCTAAAGTTTGGGACAGGCTCACCAGAAACTTTTTTAGCTGAGACATGCTATTTATCTGTATGAGACAATTACTGGGCTTGCAACTCCTCACATTTCCATGAATCTTCCCGCAGCTTTTTCAACATCTAGGCCAAGTGGGATTTGCTCCTAGAAAAGAGCACTTATTTCTCCTGAAAAACACTACATCAGCAAACTTGGAAAAAGTAAGATCTGGCATGTTGTGGGGAAGCAGAATAGTGGTTTCCAAAGATATCCATGCCCTAATCATCAAACCTGAGCATATAGTATCTTAAATATAAAAGAACCTAGGCACATATGATTAAGTTAAAGATCTTGAGATAAGGGTATTAATTTTAGATTATCAGGATGGTCTTAATGTACTTATAATAGAAATTATAAGGGAAGGAGAGAGAAAGGTGGGATCAGATCAGCTGATATGACAGTGAAAGCAGAGGTCACGTTCAGAGAGAGATTTGAAGACGTTACGCCGCTTGCTTTGAAGATGGAAGAAGAATCAAGGAATATAAGCAATCTGTCGAAGCTGGAAAAGACAAGACAGTTTCTTCTCTAAAGCCTATGGGAGGAACATAGCTCTGCCAATACTTTGATGTTATTCCATCATGACCTCTTTCAGATTTAGGACCTTCGGAACTGGGCAATAATAAATAGGTGTTTTTTTAAGCCAATGAAATTTTACTAATTCGTGACAGCACCCATAGAAGGTTAATATGCATATGTCCCAGTTCTTTTTTGTGACTATCAGCCTGCTTATTGGTTCCCCTTTGTCTTTGGTCTTTGATCTTCTCCAGTGTACATCCATCTTTCCTTTCAAACTAACTGCCTTGAGGATTTTCAGCTTCAACAAAAGACATAAAGAAAATAATCTCATAAAAACCTTTTTTTGAAATATTAAAAAAACTATTTAGCTCTCACAATTGCATAAAACAGAAACCCTGTGACAAATGATATTTAGTATGCCTAGTAGTTATGCTTCTCTGAACTCTGATTGCAACAAAAATTCTAGCCTTACCTGGACATCACTACTTGAAGTTCATAGAACTTGTGTTAAAGCTCAACCTCTTAAAAGACTTTCTCTCATATTTGTCATAACAATTTCTTATACACAAATGTTTCTGCCACCATTAGGAATAGATGTGGGATTATTAACTGACCTTTCTACCATCCCTGCCTCCTTTATTGCATGGAAATGCATGTTCACAGAGTGAGCATCTCCTAAAGGACTCTAATTACACAATGCTTTATTATTTTAAAGCTTAAATAAAATATTACCAACATATGAACATACTGAATTTCAACCATTTCAGAGGTGGTACATTCCCTACTTCATGTATTGGGAATAGGTCTGGAATTTTGACATTTTGTGTCTACAGTGTTTTGAGGATAATTAATTTCTCTGATGTCCCAGATATGCATGAGATCTGACATGTTATTTTTTTACTGGAAGTCTTTAGGAAAATCTCCACATGGGACTTCTTAAGCATCTAAGTTTTTTTTTCTTGATCTTTGCAAACTATATTTTCTATTGGTCTTAATCAAGTTAATCCAAGGTTTATGAATTTCTTATAAGAAAATGATTTTATCTATTTATAAAGAAGGAGACAACACTTTCAAATACCTGTAAGATGTAAACATCTTTGTTTAGAAAATAAATTTATTTCTTTCCTTATTTATGAGGACAAAATTGTCTATCACGTACCAAAGTAAAGTCACATGGAATTGCAATTGAATGCCTCATTTCCCTTAATTTTCTCCCTCTGTGATAAAGTATATGTTAATATTTTATTTTCTAAGGGCAGCCTTTTTTCTTGCAGTCAGCCTTGGAAAATCTTCTCTGGTGCTATAAGCCCAGACAAAGGGAGCTCACACTTTATTGGCCCTTGATCAGGCCTTAGGAATGTCAGGCAGTTAGTAAATCTCATCTCATTCATGTGTTTCTCTCATTCCAGAACATCTGCTATAAATCAATAGAATTCTCTTAAGTGACTAAAACAGGTATGGAGAACTTCAAAAGTAGTGGAGCTAGAAATATTAATTTGGTACATTTTAGTGTACAAAATAGCACTAGCACCATGAGAATGGATGTGGTAACCTAAGAGACTTCCCTTCCACTTATGAAGATTTGACAATCAATAATACAGTATAACAATTAACTGATGGATACAAAAGAATTGCAAAAGGCCATCAAACAATCAGTCAACCAATCACATGATGAAAAGCAGAAGCCAGCATAAAATGGTGTTGTTTAGATCAAGGGAAAAGAAAGATCTAATGTATAAGTACAGAAACTTAAAAGTATTTAAATTGTTTTCTTTCATGAGCAAAATATTCTTTTAACGAAATCAAATAGAGATATCCACTAGACAGTATGCCTTGGAATGATGGTGATGCCATTCATAAACACACACAAGTACTAGCACATCTTAATCTATCTACCGATCGATCTATTGATCTTTCATTCTATTGGTCTAAGTATCAATCTATTTACCTACCTATGTATCAGTCTATTTACCTATCTATGCATATATAATTTTGTTTTACCTTAAAATATTCTATTGTATATTATGCCATGTTTCAGTTCCCTCTCTATTAACATATATACAATTTTTTCTCTAATTACTTTCTATTGTCTTAAGTCTCATGTTGTTATAATTTAAAAGGTTAATGTGGGATATTTTAAATTGATATTTTAGACTTAATGCATAGGAAGATTTATGTAACGTAGACAGAAAAAATCTAAAATACTAAAGAAAATTTTTGAAACTCTTTTCATTTTAAACACACCAGAATAAATATTAATACATGAATGAAATACTGAAAAACATATTTGGAAAAAAACTATACTAAAATATTAGGATTCATAACACATAACTAATATAAATCAATAAAAAATATAAGCAATCATTTAGGATAATGAGAAAAAGTTTAAAGTTGGTAATTTAAGGAATAGAACAAGAGACAGCTGTTGAATGCAAATATGATTAGTCTATTGAGAGAAGAGAAAGGTAAGTCATACCATGAGCTCAAAATCTATAGAGATATTCTACTTCAGTGTCTATAAAGAATGTTTCTCTTTGCAGGGTCCTCCAGCCACCTGGGCTATTAACAGGGTCCACAGGCCCAGAGGTCTGGAAACACTGTAGAAAAACTTTTATTGCTGCCACTTGTCCAATGGGTTGGGACAGATGCAGAGAGTTGGCCTCATATATTGGTTAATTGTTCCTTTCCAAAAATTGTCCTGAACCCTTTATACTTCCATTATCTACAACATGCAGTCATTGAGCTCCCTCATTATTCACATTTTGCAGCACATTTTAACCTGAAGTTTTCTTCTTAAGTTCAATCTTTTGAACATTTTATGTCAAAATGAATTCTTGTAAATTGAGTTAGGTTACACTTTGCCGCATATCTTTTCTATAATTTCCATGAGTTGTTAAGAGAGGAAATGGCACTGCATGACCCTAGAGGGCCATCTTAAAATCTTGAGCCGAACATTTTAAAATATTTATCAAATATTTACATCAGTAAATCCCTTTTAGCTCTTATTATTTTTGGAAGAAGTATCCAGTTTTCCTCTCCTATGGAATATAATCTCAATTTTCCATTCCATGAGATTTTCAGCCACATTTGCACTTCAATTCTCCCTCTTTGTTACATATTCTTCTCTCCAACTATTTTCCGTCCAGAATACCAAAATGCCTTTTCAATTGGCTTGTTTTCCTAAATTTGAAAGAGAACTGCTGACTAGCTACTTTTGTTTTCTTTTAAGCAACAATCTCTAAAACTAAAGAGCTGGGCTCCATTTTAGAGAACAGGGGAAGGAAAATATTGACAGGTCATTATGAGTACACTTGACTGTTAAGAAACATAAGAAATTAAACTGATAAGATATAATGAAAAATGGGGAAACAATATTATGACAGCTTTACTGATCATTCTATAATTATTAGGCTTCTAGAGAAATTTAAATTTTATTTATAGATAGAAAAAACCAAGTGAATAAAGATAACATGTAGAAAGTAAGACCCATTTGTTATATTTTCATATGTCAATGAATTATTTCCAAATAGTAATTTAGTATAACAAGTATTATTTAATTCATAAGTAAAAAATAATAATTAGATTGAGGTTATTTGAAGATAAGTAATTATTGCTAAATGAAAAGATGAACTACAATTTGTAGCAAATCATTTAAACATAATTGCAAAGCAGTATAAAATACAAATTTCCCAAGAAATCTATGTAGGCGTTAAGTAACGAGAAATAATGTGTAACTTGATGAAGTTATGATTAAAGAAAATATAGAGATAAACAATTTAGGGAGCATATGTATTTAATAACAAAAATAAGAGTTATTTTAACTTAAAATTTGCAACGCAATAAAAATTGTATTAAGAGGAATTTTAATACAGTGATTGTCCCAAAAAGTTAAGGTCACCTTAGGTCATAAGAATTAGTGCTCAATTTATAAATTCTTCGATAAGTAGTTGGCTTGGTGAAAACCCTAGAAACTTCTCATTATATAAATATAGCTGTGAACTCTTTCATATGCCTTTTTCTTCCTAGGTATTGCAAAATACATCTAGTGCCTGTGTGTGTCCACTAGAGAGATTCTCCAGAGTTCCATGTTCAGTCCACTGGTAGCTCTTACCAAAACCTCAGAAGCCTCTCTTTTTCTCTGGACTTTATCTCTACTGCACAATATGGAAGAATGACCCTAACGTTCTCATTTTGAGTCATCAAAATGTGTCTTACTGCTACCTGGAACATGTCTCATACCTGTCTTAAAGCGTCACATTTTTTTAAATGTCTGCTATATCTAATTTTTTTAAAAAGATAAACAATCCAAGATTGTTTCAATGTAGTGATCATCTGGTGATCATCTCTCTGGTGCCACTGGAAATTATGTGCCCTCAGCTGTCATGCTTCTGCTGTGTGACCCCTTACCTTCCAGCCATTCCTGATTGAACCATGACTGATTCCTTTCATTTGCCATCTACCAGAAATTTAAAACTAAGAATGAGCCATTCAGTATTTCTGTATGACTATACTTGTCAGAGGAAACCTAGGGTCCATTGAGAAATCATCCTTGGGCATATGGAATAAAAAACAAGAACACCTACATGGAGAAAGACAAATATGAAAGACACAGAGGAGAGATCAAAATATAAAAAAGTGAAAATTTCTCTTTTTGCCTTCTACCTTCAATCCTAAACACATCGGTAATATTGTAGAAAGTAATTCACATGTTCATGAAAGTTTCAATGCAAGTAAAGGGTTCAGTGAAATAGAACCCTGCTCAACATGATCTTAGCCTCTACCTTATTCCTGGGCTGCCATAGTCATATTTTTCAAGATGGATGATAAAGTACAAAGTCAAGTCTAAATGGAAGCCTTTGAGGCTAGATCAGAGAATCTTAAGCTTGGTGGTTCTATGGACTTTAATGGAGATAGGGTTTTAAATATTGAAGCTTAACCAGATTTCCTCTGTTCTTCCTCTTTATTCTTGTGTGATTGTTCGTTAGTTCTCCTGTTTCTTTCTTTTTGTATCTACTCATACAAATTTAACATTTTTATTTTACTACTAATATTATATAGTATATGCATGATTATATTTTTGAAAGTTCAAAGGAACCCATATATTCATATTGTCTTATTCAAATTTTATCTTCTTTCAACAATTTTATTGTTTTTTCTGATAATCTAATGTTGATAGTGGTTTCACTTGAGAATAACACTGCACAGTTCCAATATGTGGTATAACTGTAGGTTTTAGAAGGGTCAAATCAGTAATGATAATTTTTAGAATGGTTGGCAGCAGAGGAATTTATTTTTCTAGTCCAAGAAATGCTGAAAATAAGACTTTGTTACTTGATTCATTAATTTCCAGTGAGTGTTTGGTCAGATTTTTCTCCAGAAAAGTAAATCCATAAGTTTTTCACATATCTGTAAGTTACTTGACTTCCAGCTAAAGAAATACAAATAACATCAAATACTTTGGGGGAAAAATCAAAGGGCAATAAAGTGATAAATGAAAAAAATAACACATGTGTAGTCTATTCTTTAAGTAAACTTTCTAAAGCCTAAGAATTATCTCATGTTCTCTTCTCAGCATAAGACTGCCTCCCTGTGAAACCCATTACTTATAATAGATTAATTCACCTTCTTGTACTTTTTAATCAACTTCCTTTCCCTGCTTTTCATTTTGTTTAGAGTCTTAATAAATAATAACAATAGGACCAAAAAAAAGAAAGAAAATATATTTGGAATACTAAGGGGTTTGAAATATCTTTCAAAGTTCCTCGAGTCTTAGTTCTTGATTCAATCATTTACTTCCACTATTTCAAATTCTACTAAATCAAATTCCCAGAAATTTCTCTGTCACATTATATACAGTTAAATGTAATTAACCAAGGGGCATCTGAGTGGCTCAGTCAGTTAAGCGACCAACTCTTGATTTTGGCTTGGGTCATGATCCTCACGGTTTGTGAGTTCGAGCCCTGTGGCAGAGTCTGTGTTGATAGTGTGGAGCATGTTTGGCATTCTCTCTCTCTCTCTGTCTCTCTGCCCTTTGCCTGATTGCTCTCTCTCTCTCTCAAATAAATAAACAAAAAAATGGCATTAATCAAGATAATACATCTGTTTCTTGTAGACAGCATATAGATGGATTTTGTTTTTTAATCCATTCTGCTACCCTATGTCTTTTAATTGGAGCATTCAGCCCATTTACATTCAGTGTTATTATTGAAATATGTGGGTTTAGAGTCTTTGTATCTTTTGTAGAGTTCATGTTTGTGGTGGTGTCTCTGGTATCTTTGTTCCTTGCAACCTTTNAATACATCTGTTAAAAAGTATCTGTTTTGTTATTTTTGAAAACAAATTCACCAGATACCAACATTTCTTTAAAAATCTATCAATTTCCATTAGGTTATATTAAATAAAATACACATACATAAGAATTGCTTACAATATTATATATCTGCTGGTCGAGTTTAGTTAAAATTAACTTTATAAGGTAGATTAATTAATTTTAAAATTAAAATTCACATCAATGTAGCAGCAATTCTCATTGCTTTGAAAGAGATCTCTATTTCATACATAGTTCAGAACTGTGAAAATTAGTAAAAATTTTCAAAATTTAGCAATTATTATGTTTGCATATTCTAAAATTTAACCTTTAGTAAAATAAATGTGAGGAAATTACGGGGAAATATTTTATAAATGTTACTTGGCATTCTGGTATAAAATTGAAAGGCAGACAGACAGACAAACACAGATACACACAGACACACATAGCATTCATGCAGTAATATCAAGTAGAGTCTAATAGATTGATTAAAATTTAAGAAAGAAAAAAATTTATCCTGTCTATGGTTTCCACATCATTGCATAATTTGTAAATTAGATTTCTGAAGGAATATATCCTTTTTCCTTATTTTTAAAAGGAGAATCAAGAGTATCTTGGATGCACAGAGCTCCATATTGTGCTGAAAGACATAGCTTTAGTACGTATGCACTGAACTCCCTCTGAAGCCTGCAGAACAATTCCAGGATATGGTTCTCCATCAGTAGAATTTAGTGCTTTATGGTTTTCTCTCCAAGTTGAGTATATCTGATGATAACGGTACTGAATTGGAACACTGTGCAAAAGACTCACAGAAACAAATCAATCATTTATCGTAATGATAGCAACAATCACATTCCAATTTCTTTCAATTTTACAAACTAAAAAATGCTTTTCTTGGTGGTTCATAAAGATAGGACATGTACTAGTTATGAGTGTTAGAGGAGGTCATCCAGGACATTTGCCCACCTGATTACCTGCAGTCAGGACCCAAGAAACTGGAGGATCCCCAACACCTTCCCTGTCCCTGGGATACTGGTTCCACTCACCGTCTTACAGTGGGAGCTGTTTTCAAGAACACACGCCTAGGAGAGCAATGTGTTGTTGAGACCTTCTGGACTGCATATGTGACTGAACTCCAATAAGACCTCTAAATAAACTTTTTAACTTCTGGCAGGTGGATATGGAGATCAAGTGGTTTTGCAGACCCTACGACAAGCCTTATATGTAAGTTCTCTTGCCTATGAAATGTGCCACTTACCAATGTGGAGGTTTTCTTTCTTCGTCTCTCCTTGCCCTCTGTGAATGGAGGCCAGTTTCAAACTTCACCCAGGAAATTTCCAAGGTTGTCAACCAACAATGGGAACTATTAAGCCAAGATACTGGCACTCGCCTTAATCATATGAAGTAACACACGCAGCAATCCTATGCTACTAATTCTCTTCTTTTTTCTCATCTTGTCTTACCATTTTCACATTGGCAAAAATGCAGCTGAATTGGGCTAGCACCATCTGTGCATGAATGATTACATGGGACCACATGGTTTCTCGCTCTGTGTTTTGAGGCAGACACAAGGAAGAGGAAAATAAGAAAAAGAAAGAAATCACAATTCATGTTTTTTGCTCTCAACTAATTGCCCACTTGTCAGAATAGATGGAGATTGTATTCACAGAAAATGCCTCTAAACCAGCACACTTTCTAAGGGTTTTAATGGCTTTGGGATTTTCCTCCCGGTATTTTTTGTTTCTGCCAAAGAGAGCAAATGTTTACCATATTCATCTTGTTAAGACACTGGCCTCTGTCATGCGTCTTAAAAACGACTGATGGTTTTATAAGCCATGTTCTTAAACATAAAATACAATGATAAAGTAGTTGGTGCAATTTTGAAATATAGACATGAGACATGTAGTATTTTTTGAGAAGAAATGTTTCTAAGGTTAAATATAATGCTGAAAACCTTCAGTAAATAAATTTATAAAACTTTTATATATTATTCACAAAATCCCTCAAAATTTAATTGGGAGTGAGAGGGGTAAGCTAGAAACCTGTTATGGAATGAATGTAAAATAGAGAAGCAGATGGGGCGCCTGGGTGGGTCAGTAAGTTAAGCATCTGACTTCAGCTTAGGTCATGATCTCACAGTTTGTAGGTTTGAGCCCTGTGATGGCCTCTGAGCTAACAGCGCAGAGCCTAGAGCCTGCTTCGGATTCTGCGTCTCCTTTTTCTGCCCTCCCCCCACTTGCACTCTGTCTCTGTTTCTCAAAAATGAATAAATGTTAAAAAACAAACAAACAAACAAAAAAGAAGCAGCTGTGTCACTGGCGAATCAGGGCACAACATACATCCTTCAGTTTACGTAACTCACGCTGAATGCAATGTTAAAATGAGAAATACAGCAGACGGTACTGAGGAAGACACTGGACAGAAGTCCAAATACTTTTGTTGAGTACATTTTCCCCTTACTTAATGTGGGGACCTTGGACTAGTCAAGCATGAAAACTCTCACATTTTCATATCTAAAGAATCAATATTACATAATCTGGAAAGTCCTAAAATTCCATGTTAAATAAGAATGACTTGCTTTTCTGGGTAAATTTGGTCAATTAAATAAATATATCTTTTTAGGCTTAGTCTAAAACCTTGTGAAATATAAGTTTTGTGCATACATTTAAAAAATGGGACATATTACCTAACTATCAGCAAATCTGAATTGTCTTTAGTTTTTTTCATACCAGTGTGAATTAACAGCATATTGAGAAACTGGCAGAATGATCCAGACGCCACTTAAAATAAACGGATATCACATACAGCTTTTCTGTATAGGCAAGCTTTCTCCTATCAATATTATTTTAAAAGAGAAAGTAACAAAGTAATAAATAAATAAACCTCTTTAGGAAAAAAAAGTTTCTTAAATGATGTCTTTCCATTTACAGTAAACTCTGTTGCGGACGAAATGACACAAAGGACAAGACACACACAAAAGACAGACAGAGACACAACTCCGGCCAGAGGAACAATTCTACGCAAGCCCCTCTTGCGGTTTATTTTATACCCCGGTAACTGGATACAAACTGAAATCTACAAGATGCATTCCTTTACCAATTAAGGGCAAGTAGCCAAACACATTTCAAGGACAGGGGGGAGCAAAGGGAGGAAGCGACCACAACATGTTTACTAAGAGGCCTGCTCACAATTCCAGCCTCCTCCTTATTCCTAAGGAGGGCATGTTCCCTCGTTTGCGAGCGGACCATTAAACTTGGATATTGTGTGCAGGCTTCCTGCAGAGCACCCTGTTTGCAGGCATGCTTTGCCCAGGCAGGGAGCCCCGTGTGCAGGCACATCCCCGCGTCCCTAACCAGGCTTTCTTGTGGTCACTGTCGGGCTCCCACAAACTCACTTTAAACATTGATGGAGCCAACAAATGTAATTTTGTAAACAACAAGCACTTTTGCTTGAGGGCACAGCAGACTAAGGATTCATCATGTGTATCACTGAAAAATTTTCACATTTCAATTTGCTTTACTCCCATTTTCCTGTTCTTTCATTTACCCTCCGTGTCTATCCTTAAAGCCACCTACTTTTCATTCCATCACATTTCTTCTGGGTCCTTCTTTCACATAGTTGTGCAAGAAAATAAAATATATTCTAAATCTTCTGGCCTGTGTTACCTCATTGATCTGCAACTTTGTATCGAGATGGTCAGTTAAGTAGGCTGAGAGTTGCTTGTTAGGAGATAACATCTAAAAGAAGGCTTCTGCAAAGAATGCTGGGTCCTGCTCTTTTGAAAAGTGCTTTTAAGAATTAGCTCTGCTTAGGACAGTCCGATGGTCCCTTGACTTGCTTTGTCAGGATTTTAGCTGCTGCATCACTTAGCTGTGGGTATAGTTGGAAGCAGGTCGACCTGTGACTTATGTCTTAATAAAAGGTTCCTGTTATTAGCTTACCTTGGCCCTTGTGTGTTCACTGCTGACTCAACAGTACTTCTAATTAGAGTTCTTAATTCTTGGCTATTTCAGTACTTGACTATTGTATTCCAGGTGCTGTTGTAAAAGAACTAATCAATAGTAAACAAATTATAGAGAATTAATTCCCCATTGTCATGCTTTTTATTCTGCAGGGTTTGGGTGATTGTTTTCTTCTTTACCTGGTCACCACATTTTGTTAGGTTGTCATGTTCCCTAAGATAACAAATCTTGAGTATAGCACTCCAAGCATGGATTTATATTATTTCTAAGTGAGAACATCTTCTTTTCATGGTGTAATAGGCAATTCAGACATCCCTGGGCATTCTAAGTGTGATATAAAGCAGGTCATCCTCAAAGTTTGAAGGAGATGAATATGGTAAAACACCATCCTGAAAATGCTTTCGTCCGCTGACCTTGGTGTGGGAATGGAAAGTGATTTTAAATTCAAAACAAAGTAAGTAGAGCTTCTCAGCAACTTATTAGGCTGATATCCTAGGCTTGCATTTTTTCCACTTTTTGTGCCTGACCCCATCAGCCTCGGGAATTCATCACCACAATTTAAATGCCCTCTTCCTTTTTCAGTATCTAAACACTTTCCCAGGCTTTTATAAAAGCTAGCACAGCAGATTCCTAAATACCCTGTGGATTCCATTTACCTTCCCTTGAATTGGTATCTGGTATATGGTGACCTTTGTTTCAGGAATACTATGTACTTCTTCTTCTAGGAAGCATTTCCTGAAAGTTTTAGGCACTTAACCCAAGGATTTCTTGAAGTGCTTCTGTTATTATGTCGTCATGTCTCACACTGTGTTGTATTCCTAACATGTTTATCTTCCTTGTCAGACTTTCACACTGATGAAGGAAGAAGACTGTACCCGATAGGAACTTGTTTTTCAGCATCGGATATGGTGTCCTTCGTCTACTGAACCTTCAATAAATGTGTGTAGAATGAATGAATGACTATCTCATAGCATGATGATGAACCACATAGTGCTTGGTATCTGAGAAAACTTAAGTCCATGTTTTGACTCTGACTCTGAAAAGCTCTGTGACTTTTTAAAATTTTTTTTAAAATTTTTAGGTTTTATTTATTTCTGAGAGAAGAGAGAGAGACAGTATGAAGAGGCGAGGGTCAGAGAGAGAGGGAGATACAGAATCTGAAACAGGCTCCAGGATCTGAGCTTTTAGCACAGGGGTCGACGCCGGGCTTGAACACACAAACTGTGAGATCATGACCTGAGACAAAGTCAGACACTTAACCGACTGAGCCACCCAGGCACCCCGCTCTGTGACTTTTTTTAAACTGCTACCCTTGGGGCACCTGGGTGGCTCAGTCGGTTGAGCGTCTGAATTCAGCTCATGTCATGATCTCACAGTTCATGGGTTCAAGCTCCGTGTTGGGCTCTGCACTGACAGCTCAGAGCCTGAAGTCTTCTTTGGATTCTGTCAACATTAAATTTAAAATAAATAAATAAATTGCTACTCTTATTCTTAGTGTTAAATGAGATGATAGTAGATCTAGTCTCATAGACATACTAAGAAGTTTCTCTCTGTGTCTGACTTAACTGAAAAATTGTATATGTATGTGCTTGTGCATCAGTGTGTGTGTACATTTTCATGTGACTGACTTTAAATTATTTATAAATATTCAATGACTAATAAAGAATGTTACATAAATTGCTTCTATGTAACGTAATAGAAACATATACATATATCCATACATATCATTGGTATTAAAGAAAATGATAGTTATTTTTCTTCACTCAAATAAGTGGGGCTTTGCTTTGTTTTGTTTTGTTTTTCTCTAAAAAGATAGTAACAAATAAAAGAGGTCCTCTATTGTCTTGTCTTCTTTTATATGTGAACAAAAAGATTTGTGTTTTATACTGTAAATTATTCTGTTTTGTGATTATTTAGAAATAAGTACCATCCGCTTCAAAGCATTATAAGAGTATACTATTTTACCTTCTCTCTCAACATTATTATCTTAAAAAATTGAGAATTCTGAGTCTCACAACTCTCAATTTTAAAATTTAGGTGCCAGAACATGCTTTCTAAAACCCCATTCACATAAAAAACAAACAAACAGCTAAGGTCTTTTGGAGTATGTATTCAGGGCACCATGAAAAACATTGAAGAGTCTATTAAATATATAATATGTAAACTAATAATTAATCCCAAGAAGTACATTGAAATTTGGGGAACCATTTAGGATACATAATCCGGGCAAAGTCAGAGTTGTGCATTATTTATTCATTAGGTTATGCTTTATTTAACAAATGTTAAATGCTTGCACTATTTTAAATGCCATTTTTACATGAGCGGTATAGTTTAAATCTTTTCAGTGGGCCTATGTATTATTATTATTATTGTTACTACTACTACTACTACTACTACTACTACTACTACTAATCTTTGTTATATAGGTGACAGAGCTGAGATATAGAATTATTAAGAAACTTCCTAAGAACCCAGAGTAGGTTAACTGGGAGATCTGGGAATCTAACTCATGTCTTTCTCTATCTCTCTATCTGCATCTCTTCACTAGCTTTGTTTGGAAGAGAGAGAGGGGGGAAAAAAAGGAATACCATTTTCTCTGTGATTAGAGAGAATAAAGTGGATTCTAGATGAGAGTGGTGATGTTACAAGCTCTAAGAAGGAAACCCAAGTTATATAATGATGAATTTCAGTAAGCAATGCGGTTCCAAGTTGTATAATTAACTCCAAGACCCCTTTTCTCTGATAAAGAGAAGATAGACTGAAGGATCTTGAGCGAAGACGGAACATTCACTCATTCATCATTGACGATCTTTGTTGTGTTCCTACCCCATGCAAAGTGCAACACTGGACAAGATAAGTAGAATCATGAATTAAGCTGGGTCCCCTGTTCTCAATAATTGAAGAATGTATGAGTATGTATTTACTTACCTGGCTTCCTATTCCTAAGAGGCTCGACTCCTCTCCTGATGACCCATTATCTCCTCAACATATTGTCAGTCTTCCTTGATACAACACAGCTCTCAAAATGCTCTTTTCCCCCTGACTTTTGTTTCACTGCTCTCTCCTGGTATATCTGTGCCATTGATGATATTTATTTTTTCGGTCTCCTTTTCCTCCTCTATATTCACTTATTCTGTCTTGTTTTACTTTGCACTTGCCCTTACCTCTTGGGTTGGAATGTGATTTCTAGAACGTGCTATGCTTTGCTTTGCTATGCTTATACTATCTTGTAACAGGTTGGGACAGTTGGTCACGGTTGTTTCTCCCCAACTCCATCTTCAGTAGTGTCACATCAGAAGCCCCAAATCAATTTTATAGACCTTTATACATCAAGAAAATAGGAAAATATTACAAACATAGGGTTTTTCAAAAAAATATTATTCCCCAGAATACTGCTGTTGATAAATCTATCTTCCCAACCCCAATTAGCCCAAGAAGGTATTTTTGTTTATGGCTGTAAGTGAAATACATAGAAAAGCACTAACACAGAGTGAGAAATCCTAAATTATCATTATATGAATGTTATTAAGTAATCACATATAAAGTATGAAATTAATTGCAATTCTGAAGTTCTCTAAGGCACTATTATTAAGAGACTGCTGTATATTATACCTTGAAAGACTGAACACATTTTCTAGAAGTCTAGTGAATAAAATGAGTGAGTAAAATTCACTTATGCACTTACCGAAGATTACTTGCATAAAAACAACTCCCATAATTATGCCAAATTGTCCATTGTGGGAAAAAAAATAGTGAAAACACACCTTAGGGGACAGTCCAACCTACATCAGACACTTATGCTTCTTAGAATATAACTGAGTTGCCTTTTTTACTTGCTAGGGAAGAATTACAGAGCAAACACACAAAACAAGTAGAAGGTAAAACTAGACTGGACTTTTGATCCCTTGAGAAATTAAATCATAAAGAATTTAAATTTTACCCACGACTTCATTTGTTTGTATGAGACTTCTCTTTTTTTTTTTTTTTTCTAAAAGAAACATATACTGTTAAGTCCTCATTACAAGATAAAACAGTACTTTTAAATTCCTCTCTGGCTCACTTCTAAATCAGTCACTGAAGACTTATATTGAACCATATATATTTAGCAAAGAGCTGACATTCAAGCATTTTAACTTTCTACCTTCTCTTGCAAGCTTTAAATTGGAAAAGTGGGATAGTGTAGCATAATGGTTAAAAAGCACAGACTCCAGACTCTAAAGTCAGACTGCTAGACTTCTACCCAGGCTCTACAACTTAATAGCTATATCGTGTGAAGAAAATAATTAGCCTTTCTGTACCTGTGTCTCCTCAACAGGAAAGATGGTGAGAATCATATTACTTTTACTCAGAGCATCATTGTAAAGAATAAATATGTTAAAACATACACAACACTTAGAAAAATACTTGAAATATACAGTAAATTACAGGTATTTAAACACTATACTTGCCATGATTGTTTATTGCCAGTGCTTTTTCACATGTGCACAGTCCACAGTGTTTATTTTTCAGTTTAGATAACTTATTTGAGACAAATGATTGTGTTGCATGCTATGAGCTTTGGAAGACCACAAAATATTCATTCAGAAATTCGAAATCCATAATGTGCAAGGAACAACATTAGTTAAAAAATCTTAGATTTCTGGAACTTAGATTCTATCATTCTTATCCTTTAAAACATGTTGGTCTGATAAGTGAGACAGCATGCACAAAACAAAGTATATAGCAAATATCGTAATAAGGTAAGTAAACACTGGATGGTAAATGATCCCAGACTAGAAGAATCGTGGTACAAGTCATTGAGCTGCAACTCAGAAGATGAATGGCATTGTCCTCACAAGAAACAGCAGGGAGAGCACAGTACCTAGCAATTTGGAGAACAACATAATCTAAGCAGAATAATGTGAGTAAAGTGGTCTACTGCTGGAGAGGAGAATGAAAAGGAAGAATCATGAGTGTTGAAGCTGGAAATTTAGTGTTAGGAAGAGGCCATTAGGACCAAGGGATGGTGGGTGGGGTTTCCTTAAATAGGCAATGGAGAGAGAGCTTGAAGATTCCAGCCTGAGAGTGAAAGTGCTTATGCCCACATCTTACAAACCCCCAGGATGGAAGTTTGGGGGTCACCATTCTTTTCCTGCATGTGGTGGCAATGCAAAATGATTCCAGGTCTCCATTTCTGTATTCTAGAGAAATCATGCACGAGTGATACCTTCCACTCTTGCTACGTTCTTGTTTCAATTTACAATTGAAAAGTTAATCTCATGAATGAGAAAGGCAGAAAGAGAGGACTATTTGCCTGATTTCTTGACACCCACCGTATGTTTCTTCTTTCTATTCTCATATAAATTGACCTTTTTAATGATATTCTCTGACAAAAAGGCACTGGTCAAGCATGCAGGAGATGACGACATGAATAAGGCACAGAATTCGGTTTCAATTATCCTAATGGCACAGTTCATCATCAAAACACACAAATAATATTTTTCAGCTTTGAGTTTGGTTTTATGGAAAAGAGAAATTGAACAAAGCATTGGAGTAGTGTTCTTAGAACGGGGATAAAATATCAAGCTGTTCTCAATGTAGATTGTTATCAATAGAGATGCCATTACTTCATGCTTCCGCAAGGATGAGTTGATACTGAAAAATCTGGGGATGTTAGTAGAAATGATTTGAGAAGACTCAGTGTTCAAGGAAAAGCAAGAGCAAGAACAAGAGATAGAGAGATGTGTTCATTTGTATTCTCCAGGATACCATTTATACTTTTTGTGTTGTAGGTTCAGATTTGTTTAGAGAGGCTTGCTGTATTCAGACTCTAGAGATAAATGCTCTTTCCAGTATAAAAAAACAATTAATCTCTGGGCAAATTACTTAACTTTTGTTAACTTTTGTGTCTTGACTTCTTCAGCTGCCAAATAATATTATGGGGCTAATAATAGGACCTAACTCATAATATATATTATGAGTCATTATTAATCCCATAGTTCATGTCTATATATATATATATATATATGTATGCAGAGAGAGTGTATATATATATATATATATACACTGTCAGAGTGTATTACTCAAAAATATTATTGTTTATTAAGGGAAATATGTAATGTGTAGCATTTATTTTAAAAGAAATTTACTGGTTTACTTGAAGACATATGTCATTGAGAAAATCTGGAGTATAATAAAATATGGATTTAGTGCAAAGCACATGTGAAACTGAAAGCTTTTGAATGGAAGACTGACATGAGAAGTTGGGATTTATTGTTCTAATGCTGTGCTTCCTCAGCAAGAATTTGGAGTCTTGAGTGTTTCTGTATTAAAAGTTTACAGTTTTAGGTACTTGGAAGACTCCATCAGTTAAGTGTCCGACTTTGGCTCAGGTCGATCTCATGGTTCGTGAGTTTGAGCCCCGTTCAGGGCTCTGTGCTGACAGCTCAGAGCCTGGAACCTGCTTTGGATTCTGGGTCTCCCTCTCTCTCTACCCTTCCCCCTCTTACACCCCGTTTCTCTCTCTCTCTACCTCTCTCTCTCTCTCTGTCTCTCAAAAATGAAATGAATGTTAAAAAGATTAAAAGTTTACAGTTTCACAGAGGACAAATGCTAAACCCAAACCAAACAAAATTATCTCAAGGGAGTGAGTTGTTCCCAGATTAGCAGGTAAACCAGATTGTATCTATCTTGGTTCTCAAACAGCAAATTTCCTGAATGTTCTTTTACTTGCATTATGTTTCCCGACTGATGACCTTTGAAGCCCTGCTATGAGGTTTACCATGCTGAGAAATACTTACAGACAAGCAATTATGGCAGGTGTATCTCACTCTTCCTCAGGTAGCATACCACCCTTTTCAAGTTTTTAGGGGGTAACACATTCAAGAATAACTTTTGTGCTGAATTTCTGAATAGTTGGCTAGTAGAATGACATTTTGCAGATTAGAGGATTTTCCATTGTTTTTCAAAGCAAGCAATGTCAAAGTTACTGTAACTATCAAAACAATAGTTTGTCTCTCTCCACTAAAGTTTTGAGATTTATATTTGGTGTTTAATTTGTTCTAAAATCTTTTCCTCATTGGCAAAAAACTAATAATGGAAGATTCTGATGACAATTATTGCTTCTCTAACATGTAAGAATTCTAAATGATGGTAATTGTTATTTATATTCATAAAATACCACATCAACTAATCACATTGTACTAAGACAATCCTTAGGGAGCTGTTATTCGTACGGCTATTTATTCCTACACATTTCTTCTCTCAGGAAAAATTGGTTAATTGGAAAAATCCGTGGTCTGGTTGTTATTTGCCCAGCACATCTGTAAACAACTCAGTTGCTGACACTTTGACTCTGCTTGGTAAGGACTGTATTGTAACTACGTACTTTCTCTTCCATCCCAGATACGTTTAAAAACTAACTTTGCCACACATTGTTTTGTGATACTCTAAATAAACATCTAAGATTATTAAAATTCTGGTTTGTAAAGAGAAAAATAACACATGGAATGAACTATCACCAAAATAATATGACTACCCTTAGGAAGGAATAAAGCTGATATTTGAAAATGCTGGGTCTCCCCAAAATAGAGCAAACTATGACGTATGCTGGACTATATAAATTCTCCAGGAAAGTGAATTTACTGAAAATAAGGTATACATATTTATATTAAGTTAATTGAGAGTAGGTTCATAAAATATCAAGACAAGCCAGGATTTTTCATTTACAACAGTCTTTTAACTCCTATAAAAATACACTTTCATTCTGTCATGGCCTGTGATGGAGCAAAACTTCCTCCTAATGTGTCATGTCTTATAATATTCAATAGGCACATTGATAGAGGATAATGAATATACAATTTCCACACAACAACAGAAATTAGAAAGTCTTAAGGTATGTACATTTCTGGATTCTTTCATGTTGTTTTCATGCCTTCCTGTAACCAAAACGTTATCACTTCAAATTCTTATAATTGAATACATTTGTTTGTCATCACATGGAAATAGTTGCACATAACATTTCTTCCTGAAATATTTTGAGTGGATTAAAGTTGCAGAGTCTATGAAAGTTGGCAGTAACTCTCATTCTTTTTATTTTAGCACTGAAGGAAACTCTCACAGTGAAATTTTACATATAAAATTAGATTTCCATTTTCATCTCAGTGTTATTTATCAAATTATCTGCCTTTACATGTGCCAGACAGATCAGTTGTAATAAATGCTCTCTTAGCCAAAGTGGATGCAACTGCAGACCTCAGACTATACTTTTTGGAGACAAAGATACAATATAAAAAGGGAAAAGAAACGGGAAAAAAATAACGCAAAAATTAAAGTACCCAACCACTACACACACACATACAGGGATGATTAAAATATGCCAAGATTTTGTCAGCTGCAGGTTTATATTAAAAGATTTCTCCTAGGGGTGCCTGTGTGGCTCAGTTGGTTGAGCATCCAACTTCAGCTCAGCTTGTAATCTCATGGTTCGTGAGTTCGAGCCCCACGTCAGGCTCTGTGCCAACAATTCAGAGCCTGGAGCCAGCTTTGGGTTCTGTGTCTCCCTCTCTCTCTCTCTGCCCTCCTCTGTTCACATTCTCTTTCTCTCTCAAAATAAATAAACATTATAAAAAGAGATTTATCTTGACCTCGTATTTAAGTTTAATGAACTATGACCATAACTATGTACATATGAACTAATATACAACTGGGATCTGAAACATAAAGATTAAAATGTCTGTTGACTTATCTGGAATCGAACACAATCCACATCATCCCAATATGTAGCACTGACAACAGGAGTTATTTATGGAAGCAAAAAATGAAAACTCTTAACAAGAAATACAAGCAGGGGCTTGAATACTCTTTCTGAATTAAACCCCCCGCATGACAGCAGTAGACAGAAAACAATTTACAATCTCATACTAAAAATCAAAGAATGAATAAACAAATCAGAGCATTATGATATTGATTATACAACAATCTGCTGGACTATTTTTTTTTTCAATTCATAATGTTTACTTTTCTTTTGTATATCCTAGGGAGATACACACAAAAATAAAGAAGAAAGAATGCAAGCAAGAGCTGCCAACTACTATGTTTTTGTGCTGCGTGAATAGGCAGTGGGGAGGGCACGGACTGTAATGGACATCAGGTGACGTCTAAAAGTGTCGAATCACTATATCGTACACCGGAAACTAATATTACATTGTACGTTAACTAACTGGAAGTTAAACAGAAACTTAAACAACAAAAAATATTTAAAACTTAAAAATTAATTATGTAACAAGAATTGTGGAGAATGGTCTCTAAACTTGGAGACTTTCATGCAGCTTTAAAAGAATAGAAGGTGAGAATTTTTAATGATACAGTTAGTATACGCATTCTTTAGGTTATAAGTGAAAATAACTGTTAAATATTTATAAATTTTCAATAGCCAAGTTTACACCTACTATTTTCTCTAAATGCTTTTGTGGGTCCTGTGGTATTAGTTTATAAATAGCTAAAGCCAACTTTTATTGGATTAAGTGGACTATTCTAATACCTTTCTGGGAATGGTAGACTGCAACAAGATGTTTGAAGGTGTACTTCCTATTTGCTGATGATTATTTTCTCTGCTGTTTTTTTTCAAGTTTTCTTTTAAATTCCAGTTAGTTCACATACAGCGAGCGTTTCAGGAGTAGAATTTAGTGACTCATCACTAACATACAACAGGTGCTCATCATAAAGGTGCATTCTTTAATCCTCATTATGTATTTAACCCAGCCCCCCCAAATCACCACCCTTCGGGTAACTATCAGCTTCTTCTTCATAGTTAAGAGTCTGTTTCTTGGTTTATCTCTCTCTCTTTTTCCCTTTCCTTTTAAGAATAATGTACTACTGCCTGAGGGAGACCATTAAAAGCCCTCTGCACTGTGAGTGCGGCTCAATTTCACTGTTGACCTTCACACACATGCACTCCAGCCAGGTAGGATTATTAACTTTGTTTTATATTTTTGACATTTTTTGTTATTTGTTGAGACTGGGTATTTAGTCTGAAATGATTGTTTTCATCATGCATAAGGTTTCTCTTACTATTATTATGATTTGTGCAATTAACATCTCCCTAGGCATTCTCAGACCACACATCTGTCTGCCTGACACAGAGTTTTCTATTTTGTTTTTAAGACTACTTTTTAGGGGTGCCTGGGTGGCTCAGTGGGTCAATTATCCGACTTCGGGTCAGGTCATGATCACACGGTTCCTGGGTTCGAGCCCCACATCGGGCTCTGTGCTGACAGCCAGCTCAGATACTGGAGCCTGTTTCAGATTCTGTCTGAAATACTATTTCTTTCACAGATCATTCCTTTGGCATTGTGTCTAACAACATTGCCATAACCTGTGTAATTAAGGCTTTTCCCTATGATATCTTTTAGAAGCTTTATACTTTTGTGTTATATGCCATTTTTTCATATACTTTTAATTAAATTTTCTGAAGTGTGTAAGATCTCTGTCTAGATTTCTACCCCCGCCCTATTCTTTTTAATGAAGCTGTCCAGTAGTTTCAGTACACTTGTTGAAGGGACTACCTTTTTCCATTGTAGCCTTTACTTTTGTAAAAGATCAGTTGATGATATTTATGTGTGATTATTGATCAACTCTGTTATGTTCCATTGATTTATTAGTCTATTCTTTGACTGCTACTGCATTCTTTTGATATTCTTCCTCTATGGTTAAGTATTGAAGTTGTAAAGTGTCAGTCTACTTTATTTTTCTCTTTCAATATTTTGTTGCCTATTCTGGGTCTTTTCCCTCTCCATATAAATGTTAGAATCAGTTTGTCAAATTCCTTAAAATAACTTGCTGAGATTTCACTTGGAATTACATTGAATCAATAGATACAGTGTGGAAGAACATCTTAATAATATTGAGTCCTCCTTTCCGTCAACTAGGACAATTCTCCATTTAGTAATTTTTTGAGTTTGTTAATCAAAATCTTGTAGTTTATTTTCATTTTTTTTTGGTAGATTGTGTCTTTCAAGGAATTGATCCATTTGATCTAGATTATCCACTTTTTAGGCCCAGAGTCAGCCATATTATTATTTTATTATCCCTTTTAAAATTCATTTAATTAGGTGCACATGGGTGGCTCACTCAGTTAAATATCTGACCCTTATTTTGGCTCAGGTCATGATCTCACAGTTCATGAATTCAAGCCATGAATCGAGCTACATTCGGCTGGTATGGAGCCTGGTTGGAATCTCTCTTTCTCTCCCTCTCTCTCTCTCCCCTTTCCATGCTCTCTCTCTCTCTCACACACACAAAAATTAAATAAACCTTAAAAAATATTTAATTAATGTATAGTTGGCATACAGTATTATATGGTGTCAGGTGTAAAACATAAGTGATTCAACATTTATGTACATTACAAAATGCTTATTATGGTAAGTGTGATTACATCTCTTACCATACAATTTTATGGCAATATTATTGATTATATTTTCTATGCTATACTTTTCATCCTTTTGACTTATTTATTTTATAACTGAAAGTTTATAACTCTTAACCTCTTTCATCTATGTTGTTCAGCCCCCACCCGCGTTCCTTCTGGCATACACAATTTTGTGTTCTCTGTATTTATGAGCCTGTTCCTGTTTTGTTTTGTTCTGTTTTTTTTTTCATTTGTCTGTTTATTTGTTAATTTGATTTTTTTGGTTTTGTTTTAGATTGCACACATAGGTGAAATTGCATGGTATCTGTCTTTGTCTAACATTTCACTTAGGATAATACCTTTTAGGCTAATCCATGTTGTCACAAATAGCAAGTTTTTATTATTTTTATTTTATTATTTTATTATTTTTAATGACTGAATAATATTCCATTTTATGTATACACCACATCTTCTTTATCCATTTATCTATTAATGGACACTCAGTTTTCATATGTTGGCTACTGTAAATGATGCTGCAATAAGCATAGGGGTGCATATATATTTTTGAATTTGTGTTTTCCTTTTCTTTGGGTAACTAGGAGTGAGATTACTGGATTATATGTTATTTATATATATTTTTTAGTGTTTGAGGAATTCCATACTCTTCTCCATCCTAGCTGTACCACTCACGTTCCCACCAATAGTGCGCTGGGGTCCCCTTCATTCCACATCCTTGCCAACACTTGCTATTTCTTATCTTTTTGATACTAGCCATTCTGACTAGTATAAGATGATATCTCATTGTGATTTTGATTTGCATCTCCATGATGATTAATGATCCTGAGCATCTTTTCCTGTACTTGGTACTTGGAAGCCATATGTTTGTCTTCTTTGAAAAAAAAAAAAATGTCTGCTTAAGATTTCTGGGGGTGTCCAGGTGGCTCAGTCACTTGAGTGCTGACTTTGGCTTAGGTCATGATTTTGCAGTTTGTAAGTTTGAGCCCTGTACTTGGCTCTCTGCATCAACACAGAGCCCACTTCAGTTCCTGTGTGCCCCTCTCTTTCTGCCCCTTTCCTGCTCATTCTCTCTCTCTCTCCCTTTCTCTCTCTTTCTCTTTCTCTCTCTCCCTCTGTCTATTTCAAAACAAATAAATAACTTAAAGAAAAGATTTCCTGCCCCATTCTTTTATTTTTATTTTTTAGTAAGCTCCACACCCAGCATGGAACCCAGCACAGAGTTTAAATTCACAGCCCTGAGATCGAGATCTAAGCCAAGATCAAGAGTCAGATACTTAACTGACTGAACTATAGAAGGTGTCCTTGCCCCTGTTTAAATAGGATGGTTTTTATTATTAAGTTGTATGTATTTTTTTATGTATTTTGGATATTAGCTTTTTATCAGTTACATGATTTGCAAATAATTTTTACCATTTAGTAAGTTGTTTTATCTATTTACTTAATTTATGACTGATGGTTTTCTTTGTTGTTCAGAAGCTTTTTAGTATGATGTAATCCTACTTATTTATTTTTGCTTTTATTGTTTTTCCTCTTTGTGTCTCATGAAAACAAAGCAGCACCAAAGCTTATGTCAATCAGCTTCCCTTCTAGATTTTCTTCCTGCATTTTTTTTAGTTTCAAGTCTTACATTCATGTCTTTGATCAATTTTGAGTTGATTTGTGTGTATGATACAAGATAGTGGTCAAAGTTTCTTTCTTTTGCATGTGACTGACCAGTTTTTCTAATGCCATTTATTGAAGAGACTGTTTCTCCCCATTGCATATTCTAGTTCCTTTGTTGTAAATATACTGACCGTTATTCATGGGTTTATTTCTGGGCTTTCTATTCTCTTCTGTTGATCTATGTGTCTGTTCTTATGTAGATACCATAATGTTTTAATTACTATAGATTTCTAATGTGGTTTCAAATCAGGGAATGTGATGCCTCCAGCTTTGCTCTTTTCTCTCAGATTATTTTTGCTATTCAGAGCTTTCTGTGGTTCTATACAAGTTTTAGAAATGTTTGTTGTATTTCTTTGAAAAATGATATTGGAATTTTGATAGGCATTGTCTTGAATCTGTAGGTTGTTTTCGGCAGTATGGGCATTTTAACAACAGTGATTCTTCCAATCCATGAGAATAGAATATATTTCAATTTATTTGCATCTTTACTTTCTTTCATTAATGTCTTGTAGGTTTCCATATACAAGTCTTTCACCTCCTTGGTTGTATTTCTTCTGAGATATTTTGTTCTTTTTGATATAATTGTAAATAGGATTGTTTATTTTTTCTGATAATTTGTTATTACCTGATATTAGTAAACTATGTATTTATTACTCTCTCTCTCTTTTTTCTTCTTGTATTTATCTGACTAGAATAACATAGATGTTATTGGCATTTTCAAAGAACCAATTTTTGGTGGTGTTGACATTCTCTAATGATTTCCCATTTTCACTTTTATTGATTTTAGTTTTTATTTATTGTTTCTGTTTAGTTTGGATTTGTCTTCTTTTGTACTTTTTAAGTTTATTAATTTATTTTGAGAGAGAGAGGGAGAGAAGGAGAATCCCAAGTAGGCTCCATAGCGTCTGCACAAGCCTGATGCAGGGTGTGTACTCACAAACTGCAATATCATGACCTGAGCCAAAATCAAGAGTCAGACTGTGCAACCCAGGCACTTCATGTTTCTTTGTTTTAGTTTTTGATGTTTATTTATTTTTTGAGAGCAAGAGAGAACATAAGAAGCGCAGAGAGAGAAAGAGGGAGAGAGAATCCCAAACATGCTCCTGTGCTATCAGTGCAGAGCCTGATGTGGGACTTGATGTCACAAACCTGAGATTACCTGAGCCAAAATCATTGGATGCTTTACTGACTGTGCCACCCAGGAACCCAATTTTGTATTTTTTTTTTTAGATTTCTTAGGTGGAAACTTATATTACTGATTTGGGATCTTTCTTCTTTTCTAATATATGCATTCAGTGCTAGATTTTCCTATAAGTACTTATTATACAGGATCCCACAAATTTTGATAGGTTCTGTTTTATTTTAATTAAGTTCAATATATTTTTAAAATTTCTCTTGAGATTTCTTCTTTGACTGCTGTGTTATTTAGAAGTTTGCTGTTTAATCTTTATGTAATTGGGGATTTTCCAGTTATCTTTCTATTACTATTTTTCATTTTTTATCATTGTAGCCTGAGAGCAGATTTTGCATAATTTTTATTATTTTAAATTTGTTAACATGTGCTTGATGGCCCAGGATGTGGCCTATCTTGGTAAATGTTCCATGCAATTTTGAGAGGAATGTGTATTCTGTTGTTGTTAGATGAAGTCACCTAAAGTTATCAAGTATATCCAGTTGACTGATGGGGATGAATTCAATTATACCCTTCCTGATTGTCTGCCTGTTAGATTTGTCCATTTCTGATAGAAGGGCAGTGCAGTCTCCAAGTATTATAGTAGATTTATCTATTTCTCCTTGGAGTTGTATCAGCTTTTACCTCACATGACTAATATTAAGGATTGTTAGGTCTTCTTTAAGAATTTACTCCTTTATCATTATGCAATGCCTTTCTTTATCCCTGATACCTTTTCTTGCTATGAGGTCTTCATTATCTGAAATTAACATAGTTTCTAATGCTTTCTTTTTATTAGAGTTAGCATGGTGCACATTTCTTCATTCACTTATATTTAATCTATCTATGTCTTATATTTAAATTAGGATTCTGGAAGATAATATGTAGTAGGTTTTTATTTTTTTGATCTACTCTGAAAATCTCTGCCTTAACTAGTACATTTAGGAATTACATACATTTTGAGTAAAATAATATTTTGTATTTCATATATCGGAAAGGGTAGTTAAATGACATTTTATTTCTTGAGACTTTTTCATATTCAATAATGTTCATTTTAATTCCCCCAGATAGGATTCTCAATTTCCATGCAGTCACTTTTTATTAATGTCTAATTATTCTTCCATCATCCATTTTTTTAAATATACATTACACTTCAGTCATATCATATTCAGCCTGCTTGGGCTTGACTTAAAATAAACTTATTCTGTGAAATGACAGTAAAAATCCACAAAACAAAATGTCATTGCAAACTTCCTTGTGTTTTTATGGCTAAGGATAATAAACTCTCCTATCGGGCTCTTCATGATCAGGTTGACAGATCAGTACCTACATTTCTGTCCATCCCTAGTTTAAAACTACTAAAGTAATAAACACCAGATAATGAATAGCATATTAAATATTTTAATTAATTAAATTTAGTTAAGTCTTTAAAAGTGGCAAAATATACAATAAATACAGATAAAATAAAACTTAATTATTAAGTTTATGGAATAAGTATGGNTAATATTAATATAAATATATTTATGCTTATTATGTATAAATATACATATATATGTTTATTTCTATTTCTTATTTGGAACAAATAAGTGCTATAGGTTAAATGTCTGTGTCCTCTCCAAAATTACATTTTAAAATCCTAACCCCCAACGTGATGGTTATCAGGATAGGGGTCTTAGAAGGTGATTAGGTCATGACTGTAGAGTCCTCACGAATGGAGTTTGAAACTTTATAAAGGGGGCAACAGAGAGCTCCTTATCCCTGCTACCATGTGAGGACACAGTAACAGAGTGGCCATGTATGAACTAGGAAGCAGGCTCTCACCAGATATTAAGTCTGTTGGTGCCTTGATCTTGGACTTCCCAGCCTCTAGAACTGTTCAAAATAATTTTGTTATTTATAAGCCACCCAATATATAGAATTTTGCTAGAGAAGCCCAGACTGAGAGATAGTAAGCAAGAATAGAAATTCTTAACCTAACTCAAAATTAATGTCTGTGAATTTTAAACTTTACCACTTTTAATATGGTATCTATTTTCATGTGTTATTCATGTATATAGAATAAATATAGTGCTAAGGAAAAACCAGGTGCTTAATAAATACCTGTTGAGTTGAATTTAGAAGCCATTATTCCAAATTCTCTCGACCAGATTCAGTTGCATTAAACAATAGATTGAATAAGTGGCACCCATCAAACTAAAAGATAATATTCCATTGTTAAGAGTTTAGCAAAGATTGGTAAAAATGTATAGACGTTTTCAGCAGCATCTACACAGGCACATTTAAATGCTAAAATAACATGATATTTAAACAAATCAGTGTATTCTGTTTCTGCAAGTGTGAAGTTTGCTCATGTGGAAAGTTGAACCCATAGGGCCTTGTTTATAAATACAGAAAGGTTTTCAGCATTGGGGTTCAGGAGTTATATGTTTCACAGTTTTAAAATGACTTCCCCCAAAACATAAAATGTATTTAAATATTACAGTTATTGTCATTTGAAAGGTAAACCAGTTCATTTTGGAGATTGCTTCTTCCTATTTTGAAATTTTAGCTTCTCTTTTAGGCAGAGCAACCAGTGGGGTCCCCCCCTCCAAATTAGTGCTATCAATTTAACATGTTTTTTCCACTTGTTGTCTTAATATTAACACATTTTACACCACAAGAAAATGTTAACATTTCCCAGAGAGCTAGATGTGGTGTTAAAAGAGTTAATCAGATTGACTTTAGTGTATGTGTAGAAAGAATAATGTTCCCATCTCTTACCTCAAAGCCGCATATGCCCTAATTCCTGGGACCCATGACTATGTTAACTTCCCTAGTAAAAGGGACTTTGCAATTATGATTCAGATAAGCATGTTGAAATGCGGAGATTATCCTTTTTGGCCTTAGAGAATCACAAGTTTCCTTATAAGAGGGAAGTGGGAGACTCAGAATTAAAGAGCAAGGGATGTGCTGGTGGAAGTAGAGATGGATCCATGAAGCCAGAAGCCAAGGAATGCGGACAACTTCTGCAAACTGGAGGAGACCAGGAAGGGGTTCTCCCTGGAGCCTCCAGAAGAGACTGACTCTATGGAAATCTTACTGCTAGCCTGGTAAGATTCATTGCAGACATCTGACTTCAAGAACTCGAAGATAATGAACTTGGGTTGTTTTAAATCACAAAGTTAGTGGTAGTGCTGCAGTCATGGGAATCTCATACAGAATATGAGATGACACTTGAAACTTCATGTCTTCTTTTGTTGCCTATGAGTTGTCATTTTCTTTGTTCTTATACTGTTTCATAAAGTTTGTCATTATATGAATTTACATTATACATTTCCTCATCTGTTACTATATTTTATCTCACTGGTATGTAAGGGCCACAAATATTTTTAATTTTTTTTAATATATTTTTATTTATTGCTAGGAGAGAGAGAGAGACAGCGTGAACAGGGGAGGGTCAGAGAGAGAGGGAGACACAGACTCTGAAATAGGCTCCAGGCTCTGAGCCGGCAGTCAGCACAGAGCCCGACGCGGGGCCCGAACCCACGAACCGCGAGATAATGACCTAAACGAAAGTCGGACGCTTAACCGACTAAGCCACCCAGGCGCCCCAATATTTTTAATTTTTTTAATGTTTTATTTATTTCTGAGAGAGAGAGAGAGAGACAGAACCTGAAACAGTCTCCAGGCTCTGAGCTAGCTGTCAGCACAGAGCCCCATGCGGGACTGGAACCCACAAACCGTGAGATCATGACCTGAGCTGAAGTTGGACACTTAATCGACTGAGCCACCCAGGGGTCCCAAGGGCCATGCATATTTTGACTTTGTTTTCTTGTCTGCTATATGCCTATAGCAAGGCCTTGCATGTGATGGGCACTCAAATTTCTGTTAATCACTGAGTGAAATGTGCATGAAGATTATTATCAAAGATTAGCATTCCATTACAGGAATAGTGACTACTTAGTAGGTAGGAGAAACATTCTCTAGAAAATTAATAATAATTCATAATTTTAATGATAATATCTTACATTTGGATTCTGCTTTAGGATTGACTTACATCATCTTATTAATTTTTGAATCATAATTACAAGTTCAAAAAATATTATATTTTCCACTTTTGTAGTTACAATATCTAGCACTCTTTCTCCATAAACAAATAACATCAGTCATCAACTGCATGCTTCCCAGCTGTCATGCTAAGAATTCCATATACAGTTCTCATTATTCTTTTCCTCTTGCTAAGGATTTGGGAAAAGATTGAGGGTTTCACTTGTTTATCTAATATTTCATAACTAGTAAGTAGTGATACTGTGATTGAGAGCCATTTGTTCCAGACCAGGAAATGCCCAGTATCACAATATTTTAAGGGCAAGAAGTAAAGTTGTTTATGAGTACTGAAGAGGCTGGATTGGAGCAAAATTTATGTCTTGGTAATTGCTTGAATATAGAAGAGAGCTACTTGGATGAAACCCAGACATCACACTGATGTAAATTCCAAGTGCTGCAAAGATTAAATTCCTTAAAAAGCAGCAAAATATATTAAAATTAGATGAGTTATTATTTTACAATTTTAGAATGTTGATGATATCTCTAACCTTGATTATAAATCCATAAGATACAATGCAGAAGATTGATACATTCAAATACCAAAAATTTAAAGAAAATGGCTATGCCGTATAACGCCACAAGCAAAATTAAAAGGCAAAATGACGGAGACACATTTTACAACTCAGCTCATAGATAAAATGTTAACCCTCAAATAAATAAATAGCTCTTACAAATTAAGAAAATTAAAAGAAAAATATTGTCAAAGGATATGAAAAGACAGTTCCTAGAAACTCTCAAATATATGAAAATCTCATCATCATCACTTTCAAAAAGAAAAACAGAAAAGAAAATTGCACTTTTTTGTAACCTCCTGGATTGGCAAAGAAATTTTTGCTTAAACTATATAAATAGGTCTGCTCATTCATTATTGATGAAGTTTTGAATTGTTAAAATGTATACAGAGAGCCATTTGCCCAAATCTATTTTATTTTACTGTATTTTATTTTATTTTGAAAAAATGTTTTAACATTTTTATTTATATTTAAGATACAGAAAAAGAACAAGAGAGAGAGGGGCAAAGAGAGAGGGAGACACAGAATCTGAAGAAGCCTCCAGGATCTGAGCTGTCAGCACAGAGCCCGATGCGGGGCTCAAATCTATAAGCCATGAGATCATGTCCTGAGCTGAAGTTAGTTGCCAACCAGGCAACCCCAAATCTATTTTAAAAAATACACATAGTCATGTGCCTAACACTTCAAATTCTGGGAATTTAATAACATATCTAGTTGAAAATATTTCAAGTAACGTACACACAGTTTTCTGAATGCATCATTGTCTATAATTATTGAAAACATTTGGAAGTCATACAAATGTCCTTCAGAAAAAACTGTATAAATAAAATGACAAATCCCTATAATGAAATACTATGAAAATTTTAAAAAAGAAGCAGCTCTTATGTGCTAATATGGAAAGTTTGCCAAGATAAATTGCTAAATGCAAAAATCAAGGTTTTGAACAATGTGTATTGTATCTTCATTTGTACAAAATCAAGGAGTTGAAAGAGAAACATGTATTTGTACTTGATTATGTACATTTTAAAACGTCTTTTTGAGATCATTAAAATTTAATACAAATTATACAAAAGTATAAAATCATTTACTCTTTTCTGAGGCAAGTCATGGTGTAAGCAGGGTAAATGGGATCAACCATGGGAGACAGGCATTTTTGCAAATAAATTTAGTTTAGATAATGAGTGAAAATTTTTCTGTCCCATTTTTATAGCTAGTGTATCCAACTGAAAGTTAATGTGAGTAGAATAATTATTCTTAACCTTTCGGAACAGAAGAGCACAATGTTTGATGAAAAATAGAAGTAGAAATTATTGCACAGGAATGAAAAAATATTGTTTTTCTATAACTGCTTGGCTGGACAATATCTTTCACATATTATTTATGGTTAAAAAAAGCAGAGATTAATACTTTTTGACTACTTTTCATCACTGTACATTGGGTTTTTTCTTCTTAATTGTGATAAGCAGTGATGTTTTATCATGGAATAATCACCTTGTAAACTAGGGTTGGTTAAGGATCATGGTTTTAATACTTTAGAGAAATGGAAGAGCTAGAAGCCAAGTTACACATCATATCAAAATAAGATGAGAAGGAAAACAAAATATAAAGTAGAATTTAAAATCACAAAAGATAAAAATGTCCCTTTCATTTGCGTCTGGCAAGAAAACTAAAATGTAAAGTAAAATAAAGACATATTTTAAACTGTACACTGGGAATTACAGTGATGGCCTAATGAAATTAGTCATAGTGAAATTCAAATGCCTTAGTTTCTGAAATGTAAAATAATAAGGTAATAAATAAATTAGTACCAAGATTTTTCAACTTGTCAAGAAAATATTTAGGTTCCTGATATCAAGTGATAATGCATGTCAAAAGAAGAGGCATAAGGAAAGTATATATTAAAGATTTTGAAAAAGAGCACATTTGTTTATACCTAATACACGTTGTGTTACAAGCTGTATAAATAGGCAAATATTTCCATATGATTTACTTGGCAAATTTACAATCTCATGTAAAGAGAATTACAATTCTCCTATTGCGATCCTGATTTTAAATACTGAGTACACATAAATCACCGAGTTCTAGAAATAGTTTCTTTCAAGACCTGTTTGTTTATTTTTGGTCAGAAGATATGTCTCAAATTTTATTTGTTTTCAAAGTAAAACAATCATATCTCTGTATGTCTGTATACACATGGATGTCGTAACTTCCTCAACTGAAAAACAAAGCTGCTCTGTTTATTTTACTCAATTTTTATGAATATAGAAGAATTGTCAATTAATGATACTACATGTAATTTTATTTTTCATTTTATGATATTACATGTAACTTTAAAGGGTATCTTTTTTTAAAAAGCTATAAAGTTGAGATGAGAGGTTTGAGGTGCAAACAGATAATGATTTTTTTTTCATCCAAGGTGACTTGATCTTAGCAAATGATACCTGTTACCCATGTCTACCCGTGGAGAGAGGCTGGGAAGCCAAGTCAGGAACTAGGAATAAGCAGTAAGAAGCATCAGGCACAAAAACAAGAGCCCAGAGGTTTTGAAGGTGATTTTGTTACCTAGGACTACATACAGAAGAGAGCAGGTTGACATTAGAATAGACTTTCAATTTAGAGTCTTTAATGTAGAAACAGATGTGCCAATTGATCATTTGGTAATAAAAAGCACTAATAGATATGTGAAATGTCATATATGCAGTTTTATAATTTTACCAGAATAACTATACTTTATTTTTATTTATTTATTTTTTAACGTTTATTTATTTTTGAAACACAGAGAGAAGACAGAGCACGAGCTGGGGAGGGGCAGAGAGAGAGGGAGACACAGAATCTGAAACAGGCTCCAGGTTCTGAGCTGTCAGCACAGAGCCCTAAGCAGGACTCGAACCCATGGACCACGAGATCATGACCTGAGCCGCAGCCAGCTGTTAAACCGACTAAGCCACCTAGGCGCCCCAAGAATACTATACTTTAAATAGTGAAACTTTCTTTTTTAATTTTTTTTATTTATTTCTGAGAGACAGAGAGAGAGAGAGAGAGACAGCGTGCGCAGGGGAGGGTCAGAGAGAGAGGGAGACACAGAATCTGAAGCAGACTCCAGGCTCTGAGCTGGCTGTCAGCACAGAGCCCGATGCAGGGCTCGAACCCAGGAACTGCGAGATCATGACCTGAGCCGAAGTCGGACGCCCAACGACTGAGCTATCCAGGCGCCCCTAAATAGTGAAATGTTCAAAGTGCATATGAAAAGGAAGTTTTTAGCATTGGTTTTCTTCTTTTTTTTAATGTTTATTTTTACTTTTGAGAGAGAGAGAGAATGAATGTGGGAGGGGCAGAGAAAGAGGGAGCCACAGAATCTGAAGCGGGTTCTGGGTCCGAGCTGTCAGCACAGAGCCCAACATGAGGCTTGAACACAGGAATGTAGAATCATGACCTGAGCCAAAGTTGTCCACCCAACCATCTGAGCCACCCAGGCGCCCCTAGCAGTGGATTTCTTAAGCCAGTGGTCTGATTCTTCTGACAGGGGCAATGCTGAGGGTTGAATAAGAGAAGTCAGATACGGAGTCAAGATAAAGGAAAGGAGTTCGTGGAAAAGATTCAAAAAAAGGAACGCTCCCCCAAACTCTCTTATGTAAGGTTTCACTCAAACATTTCTAGGAGACATTTTGTCAATTTTACCTAGGGGAATTTATTTGGTGATTCTTCAAACGCTTAGATTTAAGGCTACTATTAATAAACTACACGTGGTTTGTCTTTAGAAAATTTTATAATTGCCAATTATTCTTTTTTATTCATTAATTCATTATATACCATTTGAGATACTAATAGCTTACAAAACTCAGTGTTGAGCACTGACAAATGAAAGAATGAGTGAGAAATCGCATTTGCCTTTTCAGTACCTCACTCACAATTATCTTTTAAAATGAATTTTAAGGGCGCCTTGGTGGCTTAGTTGGTTAAGCGTCCCACTTTCGCTTAGATCATGATCTCGCGGTTCGTGGGTTCGAGCCCCGCGTCAGGCTCTGTGCTGACTGCCAGCTCAGAGCCTGGAGCCTGTTTCAGTCTGTGACTCCCTCTGTCTCTGACCCCTCCCTGGTCACGCTGTCTCTCTCTCTCTCTCTCTCTCTCTCCTAGAAATAAATAAAACATTAAAAAAAAAGTTTAAAATGAATTTTAGAATTATAACCACTTTCTCAGTATTATTGTTAGGTAGTGTGTTTTTGTTTTAAGTATTTACTTGACTAGACAGACCAGTTAAAATAGTCTTATATTATCTGAATTTTATGCTGTAGCATTTTAAGAGGAATTAAGAGTACGTTTTGAAATAATGTTCACTGAATATATAAAGAGCTATACATTGCAGCCTCTATGTGTCTAATATTATCCACGAGGCAGGACCTTCTGACTCAGCAAAAATCAAGAGTTGGTTGCTTAACCGACTGAGCCACACAGAGCCCCAGGACAATTATTAATTGAGAAATAGTTCTGTCAGTCACAGTGAGGACTCAAAACTAGGACCAAGCGATTATTGTTATTATTGGGTCCTCAAACTGGAGTTTGCCAGCTTCTCATGGTAAAATATCAGTCTCATTGGGAAAAATCAATATCATTCTGAGTCCTGTCTAAATTCTGATACTCTGATGTGTTTATTTTCAGGAGATAATTAAATATGTACATAATAAAATTATTCTTTCCTGGATCTTTTCTCATACAATAATTTTTTCTGCTTCTTTGTGGTTGCATGTTTATCCCTCCTAGATCTCACCCTCCTCATCTATCACTGCTTAACTTTTCTCTTCTGAGCAGATACTCTAAAAGTCAGCTAAAATTTTACTGCCTTTTAGACAGTCTGCTTCTCCCACACCAATCCTTCCTGACATAAAATATAGCTACTATTGTTTTCAGTAGCTACTATTGTTTTCACAAGCTGATGGATTTGATACGGGAAAACAGGTGAAAATATGATTGCACTGATGTGAAGTTACAGTGGCAGGAAATATAGTTTATTATGTCATAGTTCTGAATGTAACAAATTCTTTACTGATAAAACCTCATGTTTTATCAGTGCCAGGTTTTATCTCCTTTCATTTACCTTTATACTTGGACTCCAGGTGTAATATAGGAAGGTTGGATAAATTTTTTTAATGCTAGGTAAGCTATGCAAATAATTATAGAAAAGATAAATATTAATAATAGTCATGATTTCATATCAACACTTTTTTGTCTCAAAAATAGATCCCAACTTCTTGGGGTGCCTGGGTAGCTCAGCCAGGTAAGTGTCCAACTCTTGATTTTGGCTCAAGAATTGATCTCACAGCTCATGAGATTGAGCCCCATGTCGGGCTCCATGATGAACGTATTTATTTTTGAGAGGGAAAGAGATAGAGAACAAGCCAGAGAGAGACAGAAGGAGGGATACAGAATGCCAAGCAGGCTCCACACCATCAGTGCAGAGCCTGATGTGGGGTTTGAACTCATGAACTATGATATCATGACCTGAGGTGAAATCAAGAGTAAGATGCTTAACAGACTGAGCCACCCAGGTACTTCAACAAAATGCCTTTGAAATGACTTGTGAAATAGTTGCTGTAATTATGACCTCTATTACACAGGTGCAATATTTTCCCCTGTGATATTTCCCTTTGTGATTTTCACAAAGAAATAATGTACACTAAAAATATACATTGTACTTTTAGAAAAATTACAAAGAGATATAAATATAATATATATATATATATGTAAACAGTTTAAGAAATACTCAAAATTAGGGGTGCCTGGGTGGCTCAGTCAGTTAAGTAGCTGACTTCATTCAGGCCATGATCTTGTGGTTCAGGAGTTCAAGCCCCACCTCGGGCTCTGTGCTGACAGCTCAGAGTCTGGAGACTGCTTCAAATTCTGTGTCTCCTTCTCTCTCTGTCCTTCACCTACTCATTCTCTATCTCTCTTTCTCTCAAAAATAAGTAAACATTAAAAAAAAAATTTTTTAAATACTCAAAATTATAGAAATAATATGGATAGAATGAATAAAATATTGCCTTCTGCTGACTTATACTTTATATATAACTGCCACCTTTGATAATGCATAACTTCCATAAAAGCAAATGGAACATTTTGCATTAAATAATATAATAAGCTTTTTATAGTTCAAACTTTGTTTCAAAAATATCTAAAATATAGTTCCTATAAAGTTTGAATACCTTTATACACTGAATAAATAGCACACACACAGAAAGGAAAGATCAATCATCATGCCTTGTTCACAGCAGAATGGGAATAAGGTATTTAGTGAGAGAATGGATGATTCAAATTAGCATATGCCTTTGTGATACTACTCATTATGATGTTTAATACCGAGACATAACTGTCTTGTTGTTTATCACGAAGTTAATGTGGTGTTTTCTGGACATGATAGTTGATTTGTTATCAGGGCCTTGGTGGAATGGTAAAAGATGTCTAGTTAATGTTTATCCACATTTATTTTCCTTTAAACATTCATTTTAAAATGAGACTACAGTTTTTCAATGTTTATTTGTTTACTTTTGATAGAGAGACCTCATAGTTAGGGGACAGGCAGAGAAAGAGGGAGACAGAATCTGAAACAGGCTCCAGGCTCTGAGCTGTCAGTGTAGGGGCACAAACCCACGAACCATGAGACCATGGCCTGAGCTGAAGTCAGATGCTTAACCCACTGAGCCACCCAGCTGCCTCGAGATGACATTTTTAAAATTTAAGATATCATACAGGGCAATATTGGTTTCAGAAGTAGAATCCAGTGACTCGTCACTTACACCCAACACCCAGCACTCATCACAAGTGTCCTCCTTGATCCCCATCACCCATCTAGCCCACCCTCCCCACGTCCCTCCATCAACCCTGTTTGTTCTCAATGTGGATGGAGCTAGAATGTATTATACTAAGTGAAACAAGTCAATCAGAGAAAGACGAATATCATATGATTTCACTCATATGTGGAATTTAAGAAACAAAATGTGAACATATGGGAAGGCAGGGAAGGAAAGAAAAGAAAGGGAAACAAACCACAAAGAGACTCTTCAAGATAGAGATGACATTTTTTGATAGATGTCCAGGAGAGTGTGATCTGCTGAAGCAAGTAGGTGAGAGCTGTTGCTTTTTGCGGATAGCATTTTCAGAGTTGAGTGTGGAGGGGTAGAGGGCACACAGGAATGCTGGGGGGGGGAGGGGAGGAGAGAGCATCCTCTGCCCCTTCTCAGTTGCTTTCACACTCAAAAGGTAAGAGAACAAAAGGTATGCATTGAATGGTCAATGTATAATCTGAAAATACTGTACAATGCATTTTGTAAAGACTTTGTGCTTTGACTCACATTTTTTAACATTTGGTTGCCTGCTAATTTAATGATATTTTAGTAAGTCTGTAATTTTTAAAATGAACCTTTTTAAAAGGTTCGAGGGGGACCTTTTTATAAAGGGGGAGTTTGAGCCCCGTGTCGGCTCTGTGCTGACATCTCAGAGCCTAGGGGCTATTTTGGATTCTATGTCTCCCTCTCTCTCTGCCCCTACCCTGCTCATGCTCTGTCTCTCTCGCTCGTAAAAATAAATAAACATTTAAGATTATATGATATATGTTTTTATGGTATGTATTGTATATAATATTCATATGTATTATGTATAATATACATAGTACATGTATAAAGTTGGACACTCTTGCATAAGTGAATGTTGATAAGAATGAAGTTTAGCTTTTTAAGAACAGAATATCTAAATCTAACTTGAATATCCAAATTTCTAGTGGTTTTTTTCTGTTTCTTTTTTCTTTTTTAAATGTTTATTTATTTTTGAGAGGGAGAGGGTAAGGGGCAGAGAGCAGGAGACACAAAATCCGAAGTAGGCTCCAGGCTCTACACTGTCAGCACAGAGCCCCAAGCAGGGCTAGAACTCACAGAGCATGAGAGAGTACGAGATCATGACCTGAGCCAAAGTCAAATGTTTAACCAACTGAGCCACCCAGGTGCCCCTAATTTTCTTATTTTTTAACTCATTTAATCCTTTAAAAATTTAAGTCACAACTGGCACATGTCTTTTCAATTTTATTTCTATTTAAAAGCTGAAGAAAATTACAAGTTATAAAAATGTTAATATATGCCTCTTTTACTCTAGATTTGTGTAAAGGATAAAGGGGATATGTTTAGTCATTTTCAGACTGTTCAAATTCCAAGTGGTAAAATTCCACATGGTTAAAGATTGAGCATTATTAATATTTAATTTCACATGTGCTCAAGAAAATTCACTGTATTGGCATTTTTATATGTTTAACAATAAGCAATAACAATCAAATTATTTCTTATTTATTTTAAAAATCCAAGAACACATGAAACACAAATTGAGGACAATACAGTTAGAGCAAAAGAAAAAGCTAAAAGAAACTGCTCACACAGATGAAACCATGGAGATTTACTTCAAAGGTAGTTTTTTTTTCAAAATTATTTTTTTAATTCTTTAATATCACATCATTACAATGCATGTGTGGAAAAATATCAAGTTTGCTCTCATTCACAGCATGAAAATCCTTAAGGATTAAAATAGATTTTACTTTACCACTCGGCTTGTCTTATGAAATTAAATCTATGCGTATTTGTGTCTGTATGTGTATGTGTTTGAAATCCCACCGAATACTTCCTCGCTATTTGACAATTGACATTCCTGAACCTCAGCTTATACTGATAAAATTAAAAATACACATTTTAGATCATAACTACCAAACAAAACAATGTAAAACTAAAAGAAAACTAACTACTGCAAGGTTTGTTCAGGCAAAAACAAACACATAATTTAAAGCATGTTATTATATGAGTAAAAATATGTTGCTCAATCATTAAAAGTGATTTTCTTTTATTTGCTAGGACAAATCACCTTTGCAGGTATATGATATGTAACGTTTAGCTATTGTTGACTAACAAACCACTTCAAATCCAGGGGCTTAAACCAACAATCACTTACTATCATGTGTCACAAGTCCTGGGTTCAAGGCTTTGCAGATCTCATTTGGGCCCCGTCAGGTTTTACAGGACTCATGCATCTGTGGTTAGGCTGGAGGCTCCATTTGAGGCTAGTTTGGTTGGAGTAGCTTAGCTGCAGAGCTGTGCTCCTTGTATCTGTCACCCTTTTTTTTCTGACTGAAACACCAACAGGGTGTCTTTTCAGTGAAAATGGCAGAGGCATCAAATGGCAAGCAAACTACACTGAGCCTCTTGATACCTATTTAAAACCGGTGGCATCACTACAATTTCACTCAATTAAGCAAATCGTGATCAAACTCCAAGTGGGAATTGCTTCCCGCCTGTAGAGGGAGGACACTGCAAAGGGTATAGATTCTGAGAGAAGACATGTTGGGACCATTGATGAAATACTCTTGTAAAATGAAGAGTAATTTTTTATTATGCTTTAAGTACATGATGAGAACACTCCCATGGATGTTCGGTCTCACAAGTAAACAGAGAAATGCAAATTAAAATAATAATAAGATACATATTTTAATCAGGTATGCAAAAATCAAAAAAGGAAATGGATGTTAACTTTATGAAGGCATAGCCTTGGCTAGAAGTCACATGAATAATCCAGTCAATGTGGAAAATTGTCAATATATACTAATATGGAAAATATGGAGAAGTTTTAACTGAGAAATTCAGCTTTTGATACTTACATATTTTGGATCTGTATATTTCTGAGAATTTGGCAAAGTTTTCCACAAAAAAATCACACGGTGCATACACAAATCATTTGCATATATTCAGGTCATGCAATATCTGCTAAGGGTCTATAAACCACCTCATTCAGAGGTACACAGGAGTTATGAATGAAGATGTTCATGCAGCACTGTCTGGAATAGCCCAAACTGCTATATTCCTAAGGGCTTAAAGGTGAAGATCTAGTGAGTAGAATGTGTGGTATTCATGTAGAAGAATATCACAAGGCTGTTCAAAGACTACACTAAATCTGTAAATATCAATATGAATGAATCTCGGTAGCATAATGATGACTGAAAAAGATATAATTATTAGATCTTGAATACTATGTATGTTTTCAGTTAAAAAACACAAAATGCCATGATATTATTATTAATGATATATATTGGAATGGGACAGCTAACACACATATCTTAACAAGTGTAACTATGGTAGTAAAGGGAAATTTTATTTGAAATAAAACATAGAAAGTATAACAGAAAGATCTATTTTTGAATAAATATTATAATGTTTTCTAACTAAAATATATAATTGATTGACTAAATCCAAATCTGTGCACTGTTTATACATAAATTTTATTTTGTTTCAACAAAAAAACAAGTAACAGTTTTATTTTTTAATTTTTTTAATGTTTTATTTATTTTTGAGAGAGAGATAGAGACAGCATGAGCAGTCGAGGGTCAGAAAGAGGGAGACACAGAACCTGAAGAAGGCTCCAGCTATCAACACAGAGCCGGATGTGAGGCTCAAACCCAAAAACTGTGAGACCGTGACCTGAGCCGAAGTCGGACGCTTAACTGACTGAGCCACCCAAGTGCCCTAAGTAACACATTTTTTAAAATGTTTTTTTAAATTTATTTCTAGAGAGAGAGAGAGAGAGAGACAGCGTGAGCAGGGGAGGGTCAGAGAGAGAGGGAGTCTCAGACTCTGAAACAGGCACCAGGCTCTGAGCTGGCAGTCAGCACAGAGCTTGAGGCGGGGCTCGAAACCACGAACCCCGAGATCATGACCTAAGAGAAAGTCCGACGCCCAATGGACTAAGCCACCCAGGCGCCCCACAAGTAACACATTTTTAATAGAACATATAGGTAGAAAAAATTGAACAAGTTACTTCACCTCTCTAAGTCTTAGTTTCCTCATTCATTGAGGGGATGATACCAACTACTACCTGACCTATCACTATAAAGATAGATGCTTTAGAGTGAATATTAATAATTGAGATGATGTATGCAAAGTGATACTGTTTTTCATGTTAACAGTTATTTATTTTATGTTTTTTTATTAAATACCTTCTATACATTTGGCATCGATGTGGTCCAGAAGAGAATGGGAGTAAACATCTGACTGATATTTCTTCATTCAGAGATCTTGAAATCCAGATGGGTGTTGGTAATAAATGAACCAACCAGAGGACATGTGATGGATGGATCAATGGATGGGTCGATGGAAGGATATACATAGAATCATCTCAAAGAATGATAATGGAACTATTAGAATTGAAACAGTTGATAACATACACAATGACTGAGTGGCCAACTTCAGATTTGATGACCAGGGAAATTTTTCTTAGAAGGTTATATTTGAACCAAGATATAAATGATGAGACTTAAGATAATCTCTCTGCTGCCAATGTGACAGTAAGTCACTGGAAATAAAAGTGTAAGAGAGATTTTAGGAAAATCCTGAAGTAATCCAGGTGTGAGATGACAGTGGTTTGAACTTGGGAGGGGGAAATGAGGATGGGAAATAGCAGACAGACAGGGTCCATTTTGCAGTAGGTTCCACAGAAAGCCTCACTTGAGTCAGATGTGTTGACTGAAAGAAGGAAATTGGAAAGACTGTAGCAATTAATCATCACAAGGTAATTTCTAGTGATTATTGTATGAGTGTCATTTTTTGCCTTCAATGATCTTAAAAAGATCATGTAAAAATTAGTTATACTTTATACAGCAATGCTTAGTTTATTTACAATCTGTCTGCCCTCCCCCCAAATGTTTGCTGCTTACTTATCATAATAGTTCTACAAAACTCCTCATCTGAGAACAACAAATTCTTTAGCAAATAAAAAATGATGCTATAATTACAAAGAAGTTCTTAAATAATAAGGTAAGAAACAAAAAATTAGGAAAGTTGTGGCATACATATCTAAACTTTATTTCTGAGCCTCCTTTAGCTGAAGCCAAAAGGGAAATCTAATGGAGTAACAAATTATAATTTTCAGGGAGCTGGTCATGTGAGAGACAGCAGAGATATCACCCTTTTTCTGGCTCTGAGCTGAGAAGAACTGCTATAGACAATTTAAACAATATAAAGATCAGCAGACTCTCTTGGTTTCACATATTATTTCAGAATTATTTCATTTCTTATGTTGTTTAAGAATTGAGCTTTGCATTTACATAAGCAAGTGGTCCATTGAAGCAGAGCCAAATTCAATGTCTAGGCTGCGCAGAAAGAAAATGCTGGCAGCATTAAAATAGTAGTTTGTCCCCAGTGAAATGACAACATCACTTATGGAATAACCTCAAGTTCCTTAAGAGCCCAGTATGCAATGAATTACATTATTCATTTATTTAACAAATATTTTCTGTTTACCATTTGTTTTTGTATAATTTTGTCAGGACATTTTGTGGAAGCAGTGACTTAATATAAATAAGAATCGAGCATGTTCTTTGGTCGTGTGGGAAAGCATGCATCCGAGAAACAAAAAGATGAAAATAATTGAACTGAGCCATTTGTGGTTAAAATCCTGTGAGAGGGCTTTTATTATAGGAGAGATTTGTTTGTTGGTGCGCTTGCTTTCCTGAGTGAAGAAGCTACCTAGAAAGACCTAAGAAAGTTACTTTAAGGTGGGATTTTAAAAAATTAACATTTATTTGTTTTTGAGACACAGAGCATGAGTGGGGGAGGGGCAGAGAGAGAGAGACACAGAATCCAAAGCAGGCTCCAAGGCTCTCCAGCTGTCATCACAGAGCCTAGGGGGGGAAGAAAGGTGGAGGAGGGCTCAAACTCATGACGGGGGAGATCATGACCTGAGCCTAAGTAGGAGGCTTAACCAACGGAGCTGCCCAGGCACCCTGAGATGGGATTGTTTATTTGTTTTGTTTTGTTTTCAGACGTAGGAATGTGGTGGGAAAGGCCTCACTGGGAAATTTAAAAAATGGTGAAAGTGTAGCAAAGGGAAAAGATTTAATGAGAAAAGTAATAATGAATAGCTAAGCATGGCTTCAGGTTTTGTGTTATAATGATGAGTAATAAACCTTAAAAAGTAGATTAAAAAATGGAACCCAAGGTAGCTTTCCTGTTTTCAAATTTATACTGTCCTGCAGAGAAAATGGAAATTTATTGGCAATTAAGGTATATAAAAGCCATGTTTTAGGAAAGTGAATCTGACAGCAGAGAGAAAAAGGAGGATGGAGTCTCCGTGGAGCTAATTTGGTGTCTTCCACTCCTCATCAGACCTGTAACGGTTGGTCCACTTTAGTCCTACACATACCTAAAAATGTACAATGTAGAGGTAACAGAGACTGTGAGAATTAAATAGAAATTTCTAGTATTTCAAAGGCACTGGTATCCATGAAGAAAAGAGAAAGATGTGTAAATTTTAACATAAACAGATTTTAACATGACAGATGGGCAGAAGGAGGAGAAAGATTTAGAGGCAAGAAATGAACATGCTTCTCCATAATACAAACTGGGAAACCTTGCATTGTTTGCCTTTTTCCTGTATATATTTAAACATTTATGAAATAAGAATCTATTGTGGCATTACTTTCTATGAAAAATTCCATTATTAAGCAGAAAATAAAGTAAAAAAATTTGAAAAACCCATAATATTACTGGAATAAGAAACACAGTAACCAGCAGGAGAGAAAAGAAAAATATTTTCTTGAAATATTTTGAGTTTTGCTTTAGATCAGTTTATTACGATGGGAATTATCTGCTCAACATTTTTCAAGAATTCACATGGAAAAATGTATCAATGTACATTTTCCTTTTTTTTTTAATATTTTTATTTATTTATTTTTTTATTTATTTCTAGGAGAGAGAGAGACAGCANGAATATAATAAAAATAATAAATATAATAAAATATGTACATAATGTGATAGATATAATAAAATGCAATATTATAATTGCAGAATAATGAAATTAACAAAATATTATTTACTAAAAAATGAAATGACATACTAAATTTTAGTTTTGCTTTTTATGTTGTTATTATATAATATAAAATACAGTTTTGTGCTTATAGATTTTCCCAATATAAGTATATACTTTTATTTCATATTCAGTTTATCTATTTTTTTCTAACAGTTTTTCTTGATTATTTTTACCACACTCAAAACATTTTGTTTTTTATTAGATTTTATTTTTATGTATCCTGTTCTATTACATTAGCTATAATATTTATATATTTCTATTGTTTGAATTGCATACATTTTACGATTTCTAATTCTTGAAATAAATGAAAAGTTTATTTATCTTTTACCATTTTTGACTTATGACAAACTATATAAACATGTACATTTTCCTCTGAATACAGTTTTTCCTCTTCTATAAATATTGGTAACTAATACTTGTCTTATTATTCAATATTACCTAAATTCAGTTTAACATTATATGTCCAAAAGATGGATAGTTGAAAGAAAATTTCATTAGTTTGCTTGTTTTTTTAATTATGACAGAAGATAGACATATTATTTATTCACTTTTGACATTGCTATCATGCCTAATATAACAGCTGATTTTTGTGATTGTATCCAGGGCTTTGGAAAAGTTTTTCTCTCCATCTTTTGGTTCTAGTTTGACATATTTCCATTGTGCTAAGCATGTTAATTAAACTATTAATTCCTCTATGTCATTTACTTACTATACTTCTTTTATTTTTTTCTTCCAAAAATGGAAATATGTGTGTTAATGCCAGACAGAAATTACTTCACAGGCTCTGTTTTGTTGCCATTTCTCCCTTGTAATTAACCTTTCATTGAGATCAAATATGTCAACTCAGATATCAGAGGCGGATTGTTCTAATGCCTGTATTGTGTTGTAGGCAATCATGAAACCCCCTTGCTATGAGAGAATAGAGCAATAGTCCCTTGATGGGTATATCCACACATTGTCCTTCCTGGTTGCCCTGTTTTGATACTCTCTCCAACAAGCTGTCACACAACCACATCCCTCAAACCCCCAATCTTCCTGGGAATTGCTTTCTGGGTGTGACAGGAACTGGTTAGGTTAAAGGTAATTTATCCATCAAAATAATATCTTTTGGGGTGCCTGGATGGCTCAGTCAGTCAGGTGTCTAACTTCGGCTCAGGTCACGATCTCATAGTTCATGAGTTTGAGCCCCACGTCAGGCTCTGTGCTGATCGCTCAGAGCCTGGAGCCTGCTTCAGCTTCTGTGTTTCCCCCTCTCTGTCCATTCCCTGCTCCATCTCTTTTTCTCTCAAAGCTAAATAAACATTTAAGATGTAAAATATACATATATATTTTTTTCTGGTTCAATTGGTTAAGCGTCTGACTTTTGATAGTGGCTCAGTTTATGACCTTGTGGTTCGTGAAAGTGAGACCAAGTCCTGTGCCCTGCTCTGGGCTTGAAGTGCAGAGACTGCTTGAGATGCTCTTTCTCTTTCCTCTCTGCCCTTCTCCCTCTCTCTCACTCTTTTGAATTATATAAATAAACATTAAAAAATTATAGACTTTCTGCATAAGGTATATTTTGGATTCATATAGGCTTAGATGCTTTAAACAAGAGCAGATAAAGTAGCTTTCAAAATGGTCTTTTTTTTGGTCTCTATTTCAGGATATAAAGCCTGGATACACCATGAGACAAATCAGAGGTAGGTCTTCTTCATTCTCACTCCATCTGCCTCAGGTTAGGGGAGAATTCCTTCCAGATTCTGGCCTTAGGATGGGAGGGATATTACAGTTTAGGGCTTTTAGTGTGTTTTCCTGTGAGTCCTATTGGGAAGTTGGGTGACGCTGCCTTGGAGTCAGTCAGCAAATGCAACAGAAAGTAATGTGACTCACATGTTTAGCAAGGGGGAAATCTGGCTTCTGGTTGGGTTTCAGGATGAGAAGCCTGGCAGATGACGGCAAAAGAGGAGAATGAGATATGTAGATTGTTTCGGTTCCCTAGACCTGCTCCCTGGTGCTTAGCTGAATCACATGCCTGGACAGAAGCTCTCTCGACTGAAGCTTAAGAGCTATAAAGACTCCCTAGACTGTTCTTGGGGTTCCCTCACTATGATCATGACTTTGCAAATCTCCCCTTTATTAAAACAGCTCCATATTATCCAAGCATGTGACATTTGTTTTCTCTGGGGACTCTGATTAATACCCTAGTGTTGATTACATTATGCCTGTACAGCCTCTGCTACATTCAATTACTTATATTTACCCCCAGCCCATCTCTTTAATTCTAAGTATTAACAATATTGACAATTCCTGACCTATGTGCAAACCTTAAGCCTGCAGCTGTTCCATTAAGAAAACATGACTCATGGGGTGCAATCATAGGGGAACTTTATTTTATCCATCGCAGATACTTTATGTATTCTTGGAATGGCTAGATCTTCTATTGCTGGAGTATAAAATTTAGGAAAACAGAATAAAATTTAGTTGCAATTTTGAGACACTCCTGCAAACACACACACACACACACACACATACACACACACATATGTCTTCTTCATTTAAGCAATATTGTGGACCTGGATGTAATGTTGCGGAATCTGGTCTGGATCACCTGGCGGAAGAATGAAAAGGCACTCGAAGATCTTGGAAGAGAGGAGGTTTACTTTATACCGACGGGCTCAGAGCAGATCATTCTCCAGAAGTCTGAACCCAGAGCAATAGCAGAGGGAACCATTTATAGCCTGTTACTTCCGCATTCCTCGTCAATCAGGGTCAGGTGTTTTCAGATTAGTTCTGTGGGCCATCGTACAACAGATTTTCCCTGTCGGTAATAGTTCAGATTTCTGTCTGGCTCCACCCTTCTCCTTGCCAGCATCCTGCAGAAAGCAAGCCTGTTTCCATCCTTGTCTCTAGAGGGAGCTGTTTAATTATGATCACTTCACAACCCTGAACAAGCAGCCTAGCCCCATCTGAATTCACAATTTTAAAAATTGTGCCATTCTCCAGCCACATGAAGTTCCCATTTTCTCCATTTCTTCTTGGTAGTTCAGTGACATTTAAAACAGTTAAATTAAAGCAGTATTAATTGACAGTCTTGAAATTAACCAACCCTGTGTTTCTGGAAAACAGACGCAGTTAAGAAATCCTCCCAGTCTTTGTGTCTGGGAACCAGTTGCCTGTAAGGAACCACCTTTCTCCATTTGACCTGGACAAGACTAGGGACAGGCACAATCCCCAAAGTCCCATTATTTGTCTCATAAATGATTAGCTGAGTGGTTTGTGCCTGCTGTCCATTTAGAGCAAAATGCTCACTAACTTGACCTGGCCAGAAGTGAGTCAGATGTCTCCTCTCCACACAGGCCTCTGATCTGACCCATTCTGGGGCAAACATCTGCCGGCAGAACAATGTCTCCATAAGGGCCCTTGAGAGAATCTACTGATCTCAGAAAACACACAAACACACAAGCAAAAAACCAAAAAAACATTCACCATCAACTGTGTGATCACACCTTCTGTTCATCTGGCACCTGGTTCTTGCTAGCCTTGTTCACTCCTCCTTAGAAAATAAAAGCCGTGTGCCTAATGGATGCCTAACTTTGCCTAATTTGGCCTAACCTGGAGAAGCCTGCACATCTCTCGACCAGGCTGTTATCCCTGTTGCCATGGTTCCTTACTGCCACTGCAAGTGTAGTTTCAAACAATGTGTCTCCTTACTTAAGTTTGGACTTGTTATTTTGAGAGAGAGAGAGAGAGTGCACACATGCACATGCAAGTAGGGGAGGGGAAGGGGGGGGGAGAGAGAGAGAATCCCAAGCAGGCTCTGTGCTGAAAGAGGGGCTCAATCCCACAAACTGTGGGATTATGATCTGAGCTGTAATTAAGTGTTAGACACTTCAGGGACTTAGGCCACCCAGGCGCCCCAGTTTAGATTTGTTTTTTATTTGTGATAACTATATCCTTAACTCCAGGCGTTGCTACTGATCAATAATCTTTCTACTTTGACTATTTATTGCTTGTTAATTACTTATTTAAATAGTCGCTGGATAAAACACTTCCAATTGCCCCAATTATCAAACTCTGTCCTAGTGTCCCTTCACATTTTCAGCAGGAAATTTTTCTCTCAATTACTGAAATTGATGCCTGAACATGTAACTTCACATATCCTCATTCACAGGTTTTTGTGTTTTCTTGCTAAAAATACCCTTTCACCTTTATCTTTGCTCCTGACTCCCCAAACATTAGGCAGCTTTAATTTCACTATTTCTTTAATAAATTTTTTTAATGTTTTATTTATTTCTAGGAGAGAGAGAGAGAGACAGCGTGAGCAGGGGAGGGTCAGAGAGAGAGGGAGTCACAGACTGAAACAGGCTCCAGGCTCTGAGCTGGCAGTCAGCACAGAGCCCGACGTGGGGCTCGAACCCACGAACCGCGAGATCATGACCTAAGCGAAAGTCGGACGCTTAACTGACTAAGCCACCCAGGCGCCCCTAATTTCACTATTTCAATTACTCCTTCAAATCTTGCTGTAATTTAACTATTTCAGTCAATTATTCCTTCAAACTTCCATCTTTTACCTCTCTTTCTCTGTACTGATGTCAGTGATTCCTGGGGCCCAGAATGTACACTGAGGTATCCTATGGTCTTTATTTTTTTAAATTATTATTATTTTTTTAAATGTTTCATTTATTTCTAGGAGAGAGAGAGAGAGACAGCGTGAACAGGGGAGGGTCAGAGAGAGAGGGAGTCACAGACTGAAACAGGCTCCACGCTCTGAGCTGGCAGTCAGCACAGAGCCCGACGCGGGGCTCGAACCCACGAACCGCGAGATCATGATCTAAGCGAAAGTCAGACGCTTAACCGACTAAGCCACCTAGGCGCCACATCCTATGGTCTTTAAAACAGTAATACTCGGTTGTTGAGGCTGGGTGGCTCAGTCAGTTAAGCAGCGTCTGACTTCCGCTCAGGTCATGATTTCACAGTTTGCAAGTTCGAGCCCCGCATCACACTCTCTGTGCTGATAGCTCAGAGCCTGGAGTCTGCTTCGGATTCTCTGTCCCTCCTCCCTCTCTGTCCCTGGAACCCTCGCACTTTGTCTCCTTCTCTCTCAAAAATAAATAAATGTTGAAAAACAGAAATTTAACCTAACAACACAGAAAACAAAAATGGTTTTCTTAGACCTTACCAAGGTGTTGCAATCTTGTTTTGTTCCTTTCCTTTTCTTGTCAAATGTCCTGAAATCGTCATCTCTGTGTCCTTTCCCTTATCATGCTCTCATTACTTGATCACTTTGGTGTTCTTTCCACATCATTTGAGTGGAACTGCTCCTTTGAAAACCAAATTCATCAGCCCTTTCTAAGGCTGAATCTGTCTTGACCATACACAGTTAAAATTACTGAGAACCTTCCTCCAGCTACAAGTTTTCTCATAACTCCATCTGTCCTTGACTTCTCTATTGGCTGAAGAGGCCCAGTTTCAGTTATTCTGTAGAACTGATCATGTTTTACCTTCAAGACTTGTTTTTAGTTCTCTTATTGTTACTCCCTTGATAGTATGAGCTCAAAAGTCTGCTCCTTTTGCAAACACCTTTCTTTTTTTTTTTAAATCTTTTCATCACTTGGCAAATGTATGGTCTCATGATTCCAAGAGTAATTTTTAAAGACATAAAATCCAATTCCAAATATTCACCTCCAATATCTTGCATTGGCTTTTCTGAAGCATCCTAAACTGTACAGACTTCAAAAATATATATATTTTCTCCCTTGAATGATTTTTCTTCCTGATTTTCTCAATTTCCAGGTTTTGCAATTTGTTTCCACTATTTTCTCTCTCTCTTCCTTGTTCTTCTTATCCAGTAATTGTCCAAATTCTTATACAAAAATCAGGTCTAGTGTAAACATGTACATTTTTATATATATATTTATGAATACATTTGTATTACAAATGTATGTATACATTTATAAACATAAATATATACATAAATTTATATATAAACATAATATAAATATATAATGTATATATTTACATATAACTACATATATAATATATAATATAAGCAGATATATTTATATCTTATATATAATTTATATATTT
>NW_027532163.1:308394-344960 GCF_008692635.1 Crocuta crocuta
TGTATATAGACAAACATATGTATATACAAATATAAATTATTTATTTATAGATACATATAAATTAAACAAATATTATATTTATTTATATATAATTTTATATCTGTGTGTAAACATCACAGAGCTTTCATTTTTCCAAATTGGATCCTTAGTTTTATAATTCTGAAGAGGAATTTAATAGAGAATATCTAAAAAATAAGAACAGAATTGTTTTTAAGAACCCTGGAGGATGTGNAAGCCTAATAGGGCTGGAGGCTGCTTAACTGACCCGCCATGGTAGGTGATCCCCCAACCTAATGAACATAGTTCACAATCACTACTGGAAATTATTCTCACAAAGACCCTTGAATCTTTATCTTCTCTTCTTTTCTCACCAATCAGTTTTTCTCTCTTTCCGTTTTATTTTTGTTTTGTGCGTATCCTCAGAAATGGTCTCCGTTACATAATCCCTTCTCACTTTGCTCTTGCCGCTTCCTACTGCTCAGTTTTGTCTGTAAGTAACATGGTAATCAGGGCACTCCTCCTCCCACTCCCCCTACAGCCTTACTAATTACGTTCTAATTGATGTCTGCGGGCCATGTGGGTATTCTACAATTTAAAGTCAACTTATATTTCTAGACTTACCTTTTATAAATCCCATAACCTCCTTTCAAGTCACGATCAAGTTCTATATTTTTTTGACCTGTCTCATGGTCTCCTGCCCCTGGACACTAACTCATGTTTCCTTTTCAGATTATATCACTTTCTTCTTCTTCGTAAAGGAAATTGTAAATATCTGTAATCCATGCTCCGTTCACACCATGTTTTCAAAACATTTCCTTAAAAAAAAAAAAACCACCCGCTTTACTCTTTTGTCTCTGAACTGATGGTCCTCGAGTGAAACTGTTGTCTTCACTCATCACCCGAGCTAATACTCATATGGTTTTCACTGGGAGACAGTGCTAATCAGTACAATTTCTAAGTATATCTGTTGGTAAATAGTTACTATCTGGAGTTCGTGAGGCTCCCCATGTAGTTATTTCAAACGAATGTATGAGGGGGTAGGAGAATGGAGATACCACGGAATGCACCCAAATTTAAAACACACCAGGAACCTGAGGAGGCCTGTAGATGCAGGCACCCTAGGGCAGACCTAGAAATTGTAGGGTTGATGGTATTCCTGTCAGTGGTGCTAGAACTCAAGAGGACAGAAAGCTCATTACCTATTTGAACCCACAGATATCATGAGCACCATGATCTGGCCTCTATCAACCAGACAGTTACCTTCCTGCCTATAGAAACTGCAGCTTCTGCCATGAACCATAGACATCATTAAATATTTTAATATTATTACAATCTATAACATTCTTTTTTTAATGTAGTTATGAGTTAATGCATGTAAATCACTGAGAATAGTGGCTGGCACATGTCAATTGCTCTGTAAGTGTGAGCTCTATTATTACTGTCATCCTCATTATTATTAATATTAATCTAGATCCCCTTTCAGTGACAGGTTTGCTAACTTACACTGGCATACCCTGAAAAACCTAACCTACCCTCTTGTACATCACCTGTTTAATAATTATATTTCCTAAAATTTTTTTGGAGAATAAAAAATACAGAATATTTTCGTTAATTTACTGTGATGGATTTATGTGACTTCTTCTGTGTGGGGCTACAAAAGACAAAAAGAGGTATCGTCTAAAAATTATCAGGGGTGCCTGAGTGGCTCAGTCAGCTAAAAGCACAGCTTGAGTTCAGGACATGGTCTCACAGCTCGTGAATTTGAGCCCTGCGTTGGGGTTTGTGCTCACAGCTCAGAGCCTGTAGCCTGCTTCAGATTCTGTGTCTTTCTCTCTCACGTCCCCTCCCCTGTTCATGCTTTGTCTCTCTCTTTCTCAAAAATAAATAAACATTTAAAAACATTATCAAAGAATTGACTAAGTTGTATGGACGTATAGCTTATGTATAAATGTTATATTTGAGTTATAATAAACTCACATTGTAACAAAATAGGTTCTAGCTTCTGTTCTTTTGTGATGCCAGAACTTTTGGAGGAAGCCTATCCTAGAATAAATAAATAGATTAGAAAACACAACTCTTTTGGTTAATGAATTGAAAGGAAAAGAGGAATTGACAAATGATAGAAATGTTGTTTCTTAGCATTTCTCATAATTTCATCACAGATTGATTTCTCACAGTCAGTCTGACAAAACAAAACAAAACAAAACAAAAAACAAAAAACTTAGGAAGAAGACAGGGATGATATTAAGGACAAGATAACCTCCAACTTCCTGAACTTCAAATGAACATAAAGTTAATACATACAGAGTGAAAGAATCCAGGCATGGCTGATCCTATCATTCAGAGCATCCAATAATCAGTGGATTGAGAAAGAGTCAAAGTATTGATAATATAAATGCTGCACTATTGATCAAACACACCATGGAACTGTGAACTTGAAAGTGTAGTTTAACACTCCCATATAAACAGTCCCAAACAATGTAACATGATGAGAAAGAGTTGGCTTACTATAGTGTTGCAGATACAAGGTTTGTTGGCTTGCACACCTTATGATATTTCCCCCATCAGGAATGTTCCTTAAATCTAATATTGATGACTTTACCTGATCAGCAAAGAAAGGTTCTCTGGATCATTAGAGTATTAATTTAGATGATAATATGGACTAAACCATGGTCGATACAGTCTCATTTGAGGATGCCCTGAAAAAAGATTTTAGGTTTTAAATGATAGAATTGCCCTAAAAACTACCACTCGATACTTGTTCACAGAAAATTCCTCTGAAATATTATGATATGGGATTATATTTCTTATTTTGTGTGCACAAGTTATAGAATTGAAATAAAAGTGTGTGTCTTTGATGAAAACACTTGCAATTATTTTTTCTGCTTATTTTTTCAATGATTATTCAATGACGTCTTTGTACTTTGTCACTTAATCATTGCATCCTGTGATATACCCTGGCTCAGTCAGCTTTGAGATGTTTTGGTTTTATCTCTTCAAAGAGCTTAATGTGTTTGTTAAAAACAAACAAACAAACTATAAGCCATAGTAAAACCCTGAACACATTGTAAGTACTCATAAAATCACTGGTTCACTGGAAATTTTGTAAAACAGTTTTTATTTGGTTGAAAGTTCTAGATCTCAAAATTTAATTTGCATAATACTTTTTTTTTAATTTTGAGAGACAGTAGAGTTAATGGTGTAAAACCATTAAGTCACATGATTGGTAAGGAAAAATACAAAAGGATAAAGAGAATTATAATTTAATAAAAAATTACGACAAAAACATAAGTATATGTGCAAATCTTATAAAAGAAACAAAAGACTATTATCACTTAAAAGCTGGTAGTTTTGTAATATATATACTTGATTATTTCAATATCCAGGAAATATTTACTGAGTCTCTACCTCGTGCACCCACTACACTATGTACTATGGAAATTATGAAGATGAATAAAATATCACAAATTATTGTTTACAATGTTTAGGGTAAATAAGCCATATGTACAATATATATTCAAATTATAGCATAAGGGCTAAAATTTAAATGTTCCATTTTAATAACTCTAAGCAAAAAGAAAGACAGTATGCAAACACTATAAGTTAATATTTAAACAAAAATGCTTTCTTTACTTGGGGTGTTGGGTGGCTCAGTCAGTTAAGCGTCTGACTCTTGGTTTTGGTTCAAGTCATGATCTCAGTGTTCATGAGATCAAGGTGCACATCAGGCTCTGCACTGTCAGCTCAAACCCTGCTTGGGATTCTCATTCTCTCCCTCTCTCCCTCTCTGTCCCTACCTCACTATCTCTCTCTCTCTCTCTCTCTCCCCCACACACTCTCAAAGTAAATAAATAACTTTTTTAAAAATGCTCTCTTAACTTAATATATGTAAAATAAATTATTTATTTTGTGTGAACATATTGAGTGAATTAGATATATACACAGAATGGTGTACAATGTTGCTTTTGAAAGTTAAGTTTCTCAATTTAATGGATTGGGGAAACATCCATGGTATCTGACTAAATAAAGGAGCAGATTAGAAAACAGTAGCATAAATCCCAATCTAACTGTGAATATATAGAATTTGTGTTAGTGTGTTCAAGCTGTTATAAAAATACTATAGTCTGAGTGGCTTAAATATCGGAGATTTATCTCAAGATCTGAATACTAAGAAGTCAAAGATCAAAGTGACAGCCAATTAGCTTTCTGGTAAGGGCTCTCTTTGTGGCTTTTAGATAGACTTGTTCTTTCTATGTCTTCACATAGCTTCGAGAAAGAGAGATGAGAGAGAGAGAGAGAGAGAGCTGATAGATGGAAAGAAGGAGGGAGAGACAGGGAGAAAGAGAGAATCCCGTTTGAGAGCTCCATCCTCATGACCTCTTCTAAACTTAATTACCTTCCAAAGACCCTATTTCTAAAAACTATCACATTAGAGTTAAAGCTTACACATATATATTTGGCTGTGTGTTTGGAGAGGGGGGAGAAAATGCATTCTATATTAGAGAGTGTGTGTGTGTGTGTGTGTGTGTGTGTGTGTGTGTGTAAAGCTGAGTGGAAAATTTTCAGATGTTTCTCAGGGCTTCTAGCTTGTAAGGGTCACATTGACCTTTATGATTTAGTTGAAATTGGCTAAAACTCATCTCCTCATCTAATGATTTAATAACAAATAAGCATTCTTCTTAACATCTCTGGAGAAACCAGAAGGTGCTCTCATCTTGCCTGTTGCTGCTGCCCTCGCTAAATCACCTGTCTCTCTGTTTCTATCTCTGCGTGTGCAGCGACATGTGTCTCCTCTCTCATCCCCAAATGTAGCTCCTCTTCTTCCATTACCCTCAGAGAACCAATGAGGTAGGTCTCTGTGAGCTAAAGAGCTATGCCACGAAAATCTACCACAGTAGGGAGATGTCACTCCACAACAGAGGACAACATACACCACAATACTGGATATTGTTCTTCCTCATTTCTCAAAGTCACCTGGGCACTGGGGTCGATGCTGTATTCACCCATTCAGAGCAATGGCTTCCTGTCATCTTGGCAGAGCTTCCTTCTCTCCTTCTTGGCTAACAGTGTGAAAAGCAAACATTCCTCACAGGTTTTTATGCAGAGAAATTGGAACATTCTCGAGTTCTCAGTTATAAACTAGAGTGCTTACCCTTCTACATCCAAGTGTGTTAATGCTTCTCACATTCTCCAGCCTATAGTAGCACAAAGAAACATCAGCAATTCATTTATATGTATATCCTGGAGGAACTCAAATTTTAAGTCCAAGTTTCTTCATCCTAAAGAAAATAACACCACCTTTAGTCCCTGTATCAGTGTGGGAAGAAAAGAAGCAATTACAATGAGAATGAAAGAGAGATCTTTTTATTTTCGAGCATTGATTTTACTTCCTACTATACAATATATGTATAGGAAAATAAGATAGGTGGAAATGCACAAAAAGTCAGCCATGATAATATGATTCAATGTTAGTTTGCTTACTTGAATTATGAGTTATGCATGCATGAATATTGTGCTATAAAATAGTAATAAGACAGAGAAGACAGAGATATGGTACATAAAAAGAGTAATCGGGTTTTTTTTTAAATACAATCTTTTTAAAAAAAGAAAACTAGCATTCATAGCATTTTTCCAATAAATTTAGAGTTCAACTTTTTATTCCTCACAGAAAATCTTGGTTTTCACTGCTGGGCATTATCAAGTTCTTCCTTATCTCAAGCTACCTTTCCATCAGTTAATATAAACATAGCACCTTGTATTCTAAGAAATACAATACATTGGGGAATACAAAACAAGTAATTAATATGATATATTTAAAACGTAGAACTACCCAGGGCATCATGGGTGGTTCAGTTGCTTAAGCATCCAGTTATTGATTTTGGCTCAGGCCATGAATTCAGGCCCCACATCAGGCTCTGTCCTGACAGTGCAGAGCCTGCTTGGGACTTTCCTGCTCTCCCTCTCTCACTTCTCTCCCCTCGCATCCTCTCTCTTTCTAAATAAATAAAGACAAACCTAAAAAAAAAGATTTAAACAAATAAAATAAAATGTAAGATTACCCAGGAAACATCTCACTCACTGGTATCATTGATAATGGTCTATTGGAAACCTAGATTTTGAAAACAAAATATTACATGGGGCGCCTGGGTGGCTTAGTCGGTTAAGCGTCCGACTTTCACTTAGGTCATGATCTCGCGGTTCGTGGGTTTGAGCCCCGCGTCGGGCTCAGTGCTGACTGCCAGCTCAGAGCCTGGAGCCTGTTTCAGAGTCTGTCACTCCCTCTCTCTCTGACCCTCCCCTGCTCACGCTGTCTGTCTCTCTCTCTCTCCTAGAAATAAATAAAACATTAAAAAAAATTAGAAAACAAAATATTACAAAGATTAAGTGCTTGAAATTTATGACTTACTTAAAACTTTCAAGTCTTTTAATATATGGAACACTTTTTAAAACAAATCTTGTATCTTTCCTAAATTATAAATGAAGTCAAATTCTCTCTGAAACTCAAGGTAATTAGTTGCTTCTTTTTCTGTTCTGCCTCCATGAACCATTAAATTAATTTTTGCAGTTCTAAGATTTGTGTTCTTACTCTTTCAGTTTGTCTTCTGGACAGTTTATCCCTTCAAGTCAGGCTCCATGTGGAAGTTACTTTTGTGTTTCTGTTGTCTATCATAATTGCTGAATCAGGGTAAATATTTCATGTGTGCTTATTGGACAAATACATAAGTAAAAGAATCCACTCATTCTGTGTTCCAGAAAGTGCTTTATTTTCCCTAATGTTGGTTGCTGATGGGCATGTAGTTATGGAATTTCCTCCAACTGCTTCCTTAATTTCCAAGTCTCTCACATTTTGCTGTGTGAAATAAATAGTTCAGTGATTACCTTTTAAATTTGATGAATGTTAGCAAAAATCTTGATTATTCAAAGCAAAAAAATAAATATATGCCAGAATTTTCCTGAATTATTATATCAATTCTTGATTAACTTTGTAAATATTCATTAACCTTAGAGGAAAAAATAAAAAATTTTGATATGTCAGTTCAGTTGGGTTTTGAATAATAACTGTACCTCACAAATATCTTCCCAGAGATGACTTTTATAAGAACTAAATATAACTGTGAGAGAAAAATAGAAAGACATTGCTGCATAATCTTAATTGTGAGTTGCCTGCCTTTATGCTGACCTAAATTCAAATACTTTCAAGTACGATCTGTCTTTTTGCATCCTTCCATTATAAAATAAACAGGTAAAATTATGTTAATATTGTTCATACATAACAAACCAGATGTTTTACTTATTGTCAAATGACACGACTTTCTAAGTGTTTTACAAAATCTTTAGTGAGACCGTGCATGGCCTGAAGAGGTCATGTGTGCAAATCTTGATGATCTTCATCTGTTTGTTGGTCTCAGATTGCAGTCCAAAATCAAGTCAGCATTAAAATAGAAACACAAAAATTCTTGAATACATGCAACACTGTGAGAGAAAATGGCTGTGATTTGATTATAGCTCAAGAATTGTTATTGAATGCAGTTTGCTCTATTGATGTTGTGACTAGCCTTCCATTCCCATAAATGATTGATGGCATTTTACTTAAAAATCCACCAGGCTAGCAATTTCATGCATCTTAGTCTGAAAAAGTAAAAATATTGCATAAGTTCACCTTATAGCTCATAAGTGATATCACTAGTTCTAGACAGATGTATGATATATCTATTACATAGTCCAATAATCATAATCCATGATCCAATTGTATCCATAATTACGTATTTATGTTTTAATATGAATATTATTACAAAAGGGTATGTTGCATTATATTTAATTTATAGGGGCCTCTATAATTTATAAGAAAAAATGGGACATTATTGTGAAATCCCTTTATTCATGTATTATTATCATCATTTCTCAGATAACAATCAAAATGCAGGGATTAATGGAAATATTCCAGATAACTTTGCTAGTAATAAAGAGAGATTGGCATTATAACCAGATCTGTTTTCAAATCCAAACCCAAATGTATTTATTTATTTGTTCATTTGTGTGTGTGTGTGTGTGTGTTTGTGTTTGTATGTATGTATGTTTGATGAAAACCATGAATTAGTATATTTATTCAACCAAATATATATACTAAGCTAACCATAATGTCTTCTAGAAACTGGAAGATATTTCCTTATTTTAGTTGATCTCGCTTTCCAGATTGTACTTATATAATTAAACCAACAAATATCAACCTTGTAAGCAGTATAAATATATGTTTGGGTATACATTTAAAGTTTTATGTTTTGTTGTTCATTTATTCCTTTTTAAGAATGCATACTAACCTCTGAACACTACCTATGTACTTATCTTCAGAGAGTGAAATTGTGATCATAAAGAAGCAGAGTAAGAAGCTCTATCTATCATCTATCTCTCTATCATCTATCTCTCTATCTATCTATCTATTATATTATTAAATTATAAATATATATTTATTATAGAAAAAAACATTATTTGTAGAAAATGCAAAAAATATGCAAAATAATACTTGAATAAAATAAAAGAAGAATTAATGGTGCTTGGAGAAGTCAAGAAAGTTTTCGCCTAAAGATCATAGAATTATAGAATTTGAGTTTGTGGAGTTGAGAGTGGTAAAATTGTAGCCCATTTTGAGCAAGTTGAACAATGTTTCGGTGTTATGAATCTCTTCAGGACAAGTACTAGGACTTAGTAGCTTAATTTTACCAGAATTATAAATGATGTTTTTCTTGTAATATAAGCTCAATTTTTTTACAAATAAAAGAATGCTCTATTCAATTATTCCTTATTGGTTTAGATAAGAATAAATATTTTTAAATTTTAAAATGAGAAGTTATAGCTAATAAAAACAAACTGTTCCATGTGACACTTGGGTAAAATAACAGACACATACTAATCTGAAGCCCAGTTAATTCCTGGGAAAGGGGAGTTTATAAATGTCCACATAGATTCACAACACATTGTTTAGAGGGCACTCTTCACTGTAATGGAAAGTTCAGAGAGGAGAGAGGAACACTGCTACGTATGAACCCTAGCTGTTCCACTTAGCTTTGTAAATGTGAGCAATTTAATCTCTGTGCCCTGCCTTCTGTGGCAGAAAATCTGGTTAATAAAAATAGCACTAATATGCAAAGGGTTCTTGTGCAGATTATAAGTGTCAATACACAAAAAGCTACAGCAAGTGTCCGATGTCTAGTAAGCCCTAAAGAGAATTCAAATTTTGTGGCTACCAAAATCAAAGATTCATTGCCTTTTTTATGTTACTAAATTTGGAGACTCAACCTATGTCGTTTCAAGTTTAAGATATACTAGTTTTGCATTTTGTGTATTTTGACATAGACATGCGAGGGTCTCATTGTTAACCTCTCCATAATAAAGCAGATGTGCCTAATACAAAGCCATTTTGGCTGGAAGAGATAGTTTGTGGATCGCTTTGATTCCATTAATAACCATATTTTATTCAAAGATATATTTACATTCACTTTGAATTGTGTTATCACCTTATTTTAAAAAGTATGAAGATGCATGAAATCATTGGACTATTCTTGAGGGATTAAGGGAAATTCTATTGTGCTTTCAGAAAAAAAACAATGCTTAATTTATTATTGTTGTTAGCATTATTACTTTTTAAATATATTTTAAAGTTTATTTCTTGAGAGAGAGAGAGAGAGAGAGAATGAGGAAGGGAAGGGCAGAGAGAGAAGGAGAGAGAGAGAATCCCGAGCAAATTCTACACTTTAAGTGCAGAGCCTGATGTGGGGCCTGAACTTCTGAACCACGAGATCATGGAGATCATGACCTGAGCCAAAATCAGGAGTGGACGGACCACTTACCGACTGAGACACCCAGGTGCTCCTAGAGTTATCATTATTTCCAGTATTTATTTTTTCCCAGGCCTTTATCTTATTTTCCTTTAATATTTATTAAATGGACAGTTTATTTTTGTGTCTTCCTTCAAATCCAGAGACTTTTCTAATATATTTCAAAGTACTGAAAATGTTTTCTTTGTGAGTCAATAGCAAAAGAAAAAAATATTAAAGGAAAATTTTGTTCTCTAGGGAATAACATTAATTAGGAATATCATAAAAATCAGATTGTTGTGTAGAATCATGATAACATCTATAGTATTTTCACCACATGTCAGATAATTGTACTTTTTACTGGGCTAAGAACTATAAAAATCCCTAGATACACTATATATGCCATTTATGTGCACACCATTTCATGAAATATTAATATCTGTGGCAGGATACAACATGATACAATATTCAGATTAGTGTTCATTGTTAGGATGTTCTATATGATAACTTGAATCGCATTGAGCTCATTGTCCTCAGCTACATTTTTTACATAAACGTTTTATTTGTTAAGTTCCTACTGCATCACACAGAGAATAGAATTGATAACTCCTGGAATTATGGACTGTACTATTTTTAAATTTCCATCACGGAATAATTATGGCCACTTTTCTTCCTTCAGTTTTAAAATAAAAAAGAAGGCCTACTTTAAAATAATTACCTGCAATTTTGACTTGACAAGAATGTCAAAGCTTATTTCCTTCCTTACAGTTCTTCTTGTGGTGTTCTGGATTAAGAGTAAAATGTTTTGATGTGATATCTACTGTCACTGCATTTCATGTCTAGGATGATATAATTATGAAAAATAAAGCTTAACTTGGGGAAGGCAAAAAAAAAACTAATTCGGTTTTTTTAATACTCCCTTTTTTAGAGAAAAATAGGGGAAGATAACAATGGTTTTCTTTTCCTGTTGCTTAAAATGAGCTGTTTTTTGATAGCTCCGTTTCTCATTCAGGCCCTACAGGATTGCCGCAGAGTTTTTTCAGCGTAATTATAAAAATTACACCAACCACTGCTCTGACATTGTATACACTATAATAAACAATCTAGTATAATCTATTTATTTTTAAAATTGGGATATAATTGACATACACTGTTGTATTAGTTTGGGATGTACATCATGATTTTATATATACATAAATAATTTATATACCTATGTACATATACATGATTATATATATAGTGAATATATACATAGTGAAATATATTGTATATAGTTAAATTACATATATAATGAATATATATACATGTATATAGTGAAATAACTACAATAATTTAGTTAACATCTATTACCTCACAGAGACATTTTTTTTCTGTCAGGAGTTTTACAATCTTCACTCTTAGCAATTTTCAAATACACAATACACTATTTTCAGTATAGTCACCATGATGTATATCTCCAGAACTTATCTTCAGATTCTTTCTTAATATGCAAATCTCTGGGTTAACATTTGGCATTGTGGAATAAGAAGTAAATTTGTTCATGTATTTTTAATAAATATAGCTGGCAAAAATCAACATCCATGTCATTTTGGCCAACATATGATCAAAGTCATGCATTTTTGTGTTTGAAATTAAAATGAAATATGTAGGATAATGTTCTGCAAAGTTTTCAGATCCGGAACCTTCAGAACACACACTTCAAAGAATTTAAATGTTTATATTTCCATGTTAAACTTAAAAGTGAGCTTAAACTAGGTTAATTGGCAAAATATCAGGAGCCACATCCATGATGGAGTATTTAATATTAAAATGCAAAGAATAAAAACACATAGAAAAAACTAACAAGATACAGTTTAAATAATTGTAAAACATTTTGAAATTTCATCTTCATCTCTAGTTTCTGTTAGTTATATCTGAATCTTTTTAATTTGATTATTACTCTAGAATGTACTTTCTAAGTAAAATGAAGTGGACACAACATTATACTTACTTTTTTTTCTAGTTACCAGATTTTCCTAACATTAGTAGAAAGCCTAACTTTATGCTTTTAATATGAAATATCATGATTAGAGTCTGTTTTTGAAGTTTACGAACCATTTCAGTATTTTGTTTCCACTAGTGCCACTAAATAATTTTCTATATTTGGGGCTCCTGGGTGGCTCCATTGGTTAAGTGTCTATTTTCCTCAGGTCATGATCTTTGGGGTGGTGGGTTCGAGTCCCATGCAGGCTCTGTGCTGACAGCTTAGAGCCTGGAGCCTGCCTTGGATTCTGTGTCTTCCTCTCTCTCTGCCCCTTCCCTGCTCACACTCTGTCACTCTTTCTCTAAAAAATAAATAAACATTAAAATAATAATAATTTTAGATGTTTTAATTTAATAGTATAATTTATCTCAGAAAAAAACAAGTATTTTCTCAATTCTCTTCTTATAAGAGGTTTCTTGACCATATTCTTCTGTGTCTTCATCCATTTGGTTTATAAGTTTATCAAGTTTCTATTCAACACTATGTTCCAATCAAATATTCTAATCAAACATTTTGATTTTAAATTACAAAAACAACTTTTCCAGCTAATTTTGTGATAAAAACCATGTTTTAATAAATGTTTAAATAAATGTTGGTATAGCTCTGCATTTTCTAGATTTTTAATAAAATCATATATTTTTGTTAACATAATTCTCTTAAGTATATTCCCCAAATAAAATGGCCTATGTGTTTTTGAATGCTCATTCATTCATACTTTTGAAACTCTAAGGAAAGAGTTTTTAGGGTCCTGCGTCTTGCTACTGAATTAGTAGTGGGTCACATATTTATATTCCCTCATCTTCTTTGAAGGAAAAATTTTAAAATACAATTTACCTTATAGAATTAAAAATTAATTTCTGTTTATTTTGAACCTAGAAATAGTGCCATATTTTATGTTAAATGCTAAAGATACTTTACAGTGTCTTGACAGGAATTGTTCAATGGCGGATGTTTGGGGCAAATGTGAAATAATGGTAGTAACTGTAATAGTGTCTTCAACAGACAGTTTCTGTGGAGAAATCTTGCCTTGTCATACTCCCTTGGTTAGTTATTTTATGAGTTTCATTCTTCCACTGTCATAGATTCCAAAAGTAAACAAGAGTAAAACACCATCATGTTGTAAGTGCTGTTAGACTGTCCTAGCCTAGTAGAGAAGGTTGTATGATAAGTCTCAGGATACTGCTATTTTACACTGACACAATTTTGGGATGATTTGTGGTAATTAGTTCTTCTGGTGTAGAACTTGCAAAGAAGAAAAAGCATTTAGATTAGATTAAGTTTACTAATCTGACTGATTTTACCTGAGATTTTGGCTTGAATATAGCTGCAGTTGAGATCCATTATTTTACACAGCTGTTGCTTGAGATCTGTACTTAGGGTAGGCCCCTGCTAACTGAAGTTGAGGTAAGAGGAGTACTTTTATGTAATGTTGATGACAAAATTCTAAGTCTTCTGGACATAGGAATGCCACTCTATACTCCTTTTACCAATATAGAAATAATTTCATTCCTTTGTGTAAAGCTAAATTTCCATATGGTAGATATTTTCCTTGGGCTTGAAGGATATCCCTTAATGTTTCTGAAGTCCAGTTCTTCTTTAATGAATTATTTCAGTATGGTCTATGTAATAATTTTTGTTTCTTTTTTGTTTTTGAAAAATAATTTCCACTGGCAAAGAATTCTAGATGAACAATTTGTTAATTTTTATTTTGATGCATTAAAGATGTTGCTGTGTTGTCCTCTGGCTATGATTGTCTCTGAAGAAAAAAAATTATTTTTTATCTTTATTTTTCTGTACATAACAAGTAGTTTATTCTCAAGATACTTTTAAAATACCTCTTAATTTTTTTAAAAAAAATCTGCTTAATCAATGCCTTTGTGCAACTTTTTTTAAATGTTTCTTGTGTTTGGAACTCTTTGGTTTGGTTTCGATCTGTAGATTTATTGTTTACATCAAATTTGAAAAACAATTTCAGCCATCATTTCTTTTTTTTTTTTATTTTTTTTTTCAATGTTTTAGCTTTGAGAGAAGGAGAGAGAGAGAGAGAAGGAGCGTGAGCAGGGGAGGGACCGAGAAAGAGGAAGACAGAATGTGAAGCAGGCTCCAGACTCCAAGCTGTCAGCACAGAGCCCAACGTNCTAGCCTTCCAAAGGAGTACACTTATACATACATGTGTTGGTTGGCTGCTTAAAGCTATGCTACATTTTACTAATGTTCCATTTTTTTCTGTGTTTCATTTCAGGGAATCTTTGTTGTTATGCCTTCAAGTCTACTTTTCTTTCCCTGAAATGTCTAACATGCTGTTAATCTCAGGCAGCATATTTTTCATCACTGACATGTTAGTTTTCAGTTATAGAAATTTGATTTTGTCGTTTTCTTTAATGTCTCATTTAAAAAATTAAATCCTTTCTGTAGTTTCTTCAGCATATGGGTTACAGTTATAATACTTATTTAATGTCCTTCTCCACTAATGCTATTATCTGTGTCATTGGTGAGTCATTTGGATTGATGTTTTTGTTGTTGTTGCTTATTGTGGGTTAAAATTTCTAGTCTCCTTGTGCCTTGTAATTTTTTATTGGATTCCAAAAACAAGAATTTTACCTTGTTTGGTGATAGTTATTTTCATATATTTTTAAATATGCCAAAGTTTTTTTATGGAACACAACTATGTTATTTAGAGACAGTTGGACTCCTTTGGGATTTTATTTTGAAGCACTGTTTTGGATGAGTCCTCAGCAAATTTTAGTCCAAAGTTTATTTCTGTATATCACTGAGATAAGAACCCTCTTAGTCAATTGGATTCTCTATGGATTATGAAGATTTCTTCTCTGGTGAAGGGAAGAGAGGAATAGATTTTCCTGTAGTGGGGGGCACCACTCCCTCTAACTTTTTCAGTTGATTAATTTTCTGGACATCAACAACATCTTCACACATGCACTGAGTAGTGTTCAACTGAATACTTGAGAGTTTTCTGTGCAGAGCTCTGCTCTTTTTTCTGTGAATTCTAGTTATCTTGGATTCCCTGGACTCCCAGCTCCAAATCTTTAAGTCAAACAGACTACTACGTTCTGCCTGAGTTCTCCCTTCATTCACCATGACCCCAAAACTTCATCTAGACTGAAGGCTGGGAAAATTATAAGATTCACATGGTCCCCACTTCTTTCTCAGAGATTACTATCTCTCATTGCCCAGTGGCTAATGCCCAATGATGGGCTGACTTATCTATTTTACTCCATTTTTTAAATTGTTTTGGTCAAAAGAGTAATTTGGGTCCCTATTCCTCCATCTTGGTTAGAAGCAGTAGTGGTGTGGACTTACTATCTGTAACAGCTCTAGTCACTACTGGTATCATAAGAGAAGCCATGAGATCCCTATTTAATCAATATCTTGACAGTATAGTGGGACACTATTGTCTTGGTCTGTATTTTCTGATATTATGAGCCAATCTTTAATTTCTGCTTTATAAACCCTTGCCAATTGCATGCTAGAGCCAGTTTTTACCACCTCACAAATTCTGATTTCTAATTTTGCAAACCAGCTATTAAATATGACCAATATTAAAACAATAAATTGTGTAACCTAATTAAACATTATATTAAAAACAAATTTCATAAATATTGACACTCACTATATTTTTCTACAATCTATGGACTTGAGATGTTTGAAATTTGTTTATCTGTATGATGGAAATGCTTGATAGTAGTGCCTTCATGTGCATTTCTTCCCAACTTTGTGTCCAGTGACATAACATCAATAGCTCAAAATCAGCCATGATGTGAGTCCTTACATCCTAGGGATCAGGAAATACTAAAATAAGGTTTGACTCTTTGTTTACTTTTAATTGTGTAGATTTAAGAATGTGACATAGGATATGTTAATACAAATTAAACTTAAAAGGGTGTCGTGTTTGTAGGCAATAAAAGTGAAAAATAGCCCCCAGCATTTTCAGGGGCTATTCTTCCAGCAATTGAAAAGAGTGATGTTGTTTTTTACTAACGTTTATGCTTAATCCCATTAAAGAAGAAACCTCCCTCCAATTCAGTTTCAAAAGACTAGTTTGTGAAGAATGATATTTGAAACACATCATTCTTGTTTTATCAAATAAGCCAGAGATTTTAATCTTCATATATAAAATACATGGTTCTACAGTTTACTTTGGCTTTTGAGAAATTATAGTATCAGTCTAAGCATATATCTATGTTCCCAATGTTTTTACTACATAGTTATGTTTTTAATATACTTCCTTTATTTATTTTGAAAGGGAGAGTGAGAGAAAGAGAGAGAGAGAGAGAGAGAATCCCAAGAAGTGCTGACACTGACTCAGGATGCAAACTCGAAATCAAGAGTCAGACATTTAACCAACCCAGCCACCCAGGCACTCTGACGTAGTTACTTTTATTTGTTTCTCTAAATACATTTTGTGATATCTGAAACATGTTCTAGACAATTTAGCTTAAAAGATGTAGATATACGTCTCTAATTAATTTCCATGTATAAAGAGGTTTTATCCAAGTAAATATTTAATATTTAATGGGATAGTAAAACTTTCAGTAAGTAAAAACTTCTGAATGCATTTTTATCTGCTAAATAATAAGGTACGTATCTGGATACTTCATTTTGTACCTTAATAGAATAGGATTTATTTCTAACTCCTGAAAGGATTTAGAAAAGATGAATTGCCTTCTTTGCATTTATTTGGAAGACCAATAAATATGCTGTGTTAGGTGTTCCAGCACAAAAGATGGTAATTCCTGAGAATGATTGGCCTCAGGGGTGTGTTTTCTCTTCAGTTTTTCTCAAAACTAATATGTGATTTAATTTGCCATTTATTTCAAGATTAAAAATCTATATCTTGGATCTTTTCATAATTTAAAGTAGTCATTCATTCACTAAGGACGTTGATCGGGTATCATGTGCAGAATTCTGCTCAGTGTTAAGCACGTATACTTGGCAGAGAGAGTCTCTTTCCAGGTTTGTCCATTTCTCTAAGGGGAAAAATTTAATGCAATTAAATATAACTAAAATTTTATTAAGGTACGTGATATTTGCAATTGGAATAGAAGAAAAGGGAGTCTCATTCACCTGGAGAGAGTTACAAGAAAGTTCACAACGTATTTGACATTTTCTCCCTCAATGGTATTCAATAAGCATCGCTAGTGAAATCTCAGGATTTTTTATGTAAGAATGCAGGTGGAAAAACTTCAGAGGGAATATGCAATTTTTCTTAAATTATTCAGTTTCATGGTTTACTGCCCCTTCCCACCACAGAGGCTCAGTGGATAGTCATTGCCCAGGCAACTGCTTTCTGGACAAAGAATGTTCAGGATAGTGAGAAAGAAGGTTTTACCCAGATCACTGCCGTAGGCTATGAGTAGATGAATGGCAGTGCCTAGCCTATTTTAGGAAACTATACTTAATAGCTCAATCTATGGTGAAATAAAAATCATGTTCTCTGAGATTCCTGGGAATCACATGCAGTAAGAAAAGTTTACTGAGAAAAATGTTTACTTCAGGGAAGTCTCTGTCTTTAAAAAAAAAGTATATGTAAAAAACTGTAAGTTGGAAGTTATTCCTTGGCCACAAGTCTTGGACTATAACACCCTCCAGGCTTCATAAATTGTTTGACTATAATGCATAATCCTTGACAATGGAGTAAAACAATGTAAAGGGTAATGATAACCAATTCATCTAATATAGTGTCTGTATGGAGAATAAAGATTCAAATCGAATCCATATATTAACTCTCTATGAAAGCTTTTGCTGAGCAAAGGGTAGAATGAAACCATTATGATGGGTACATTCTAATGGGAAGACATAATTTTGCACTTCAACAAAATTGTACTAAATTGTAATCCTGCCTCTTCTAAGTAACTATAAGACTCTAAGCACATGCATTCTCATTTGTAAAAAACACAGTAACTATTATTCACAATTGTTTTAAGGGTTAAATTAGATAGATTTGTGTATACAATTTTAGCACAATGAACAATTAACTAGCACTAGGACCATATAACTAACTCAACAGAGGCTCTTATGTTGTTATCTGCATTATGTCTTGATGTCAGAAAATTTATTTCACATTGCAACCCTCCGGCATCTTTTTACTTTTTAAGAAATTCTTTATTTCCCCCCAGATTTTACTTGAGGAAAAAAATAACTGAATAGTCAATAATAATTTGAAAAAATGACATCCCTAAATTGAAAGAAGCACCTCCTATTTATCCCCTATCCTTTTCTGAGAATAATCCTTACATGTTTCAGATTTTTGTCAGCAGAAATAGAAATATTCATTAAACATCATAACTACTAGCTTATGCATCACATGTACTCGTTATTTAATAATACTGTATTGAGGCCCTACTCTGCACCAGACACAATGATGAGTGAATAAAGATTGAAAATAATTCATAGTCTGTATTCTCTAGACTTCTGACATGATACCCAGAGAACTTTACACACATCATTGCTGGATTAATATAAGGGTTGTAGTAAATGTATAGAAGTGACATTTTTAAAAACAACTGATTACTAAAAACTATGAGTAGATAGATAAAATAATATATTTAAGAATAAAGATACTACAATTTTGTTTTCTACAGTGACATGGAATTAAGGGTGGAATCTAAGAAGGTTATTTTGGTATCCTAAAAAGAACAGAAAGATACATGTACATTAAGATCAAAACCTGTATCTTAGTTATCCATAAAATAAAATTTGAAGATTTTGAAAGAAGAATTTTAAAAAACTGTGTTTTGTTTCGAAACTTTACCACTCATGCTTCTCATCTTTCAAAGGGTTAAATGTAAATTTTTACTATCATTAGCAAAATATTTTATCAGTACTGATTCAATTCACTCACTACTCCTATCCTTACTAATTTAACATTCTTTTGAGTCTTTCATTGGTTCATTTATCTGCTGGTTTTAATATCTTTTTTTCTAAAATTAATCTTGTTTTACACTGTTCTTTTATAGCTTTTGTTTCATTACATTCATTCTCGATGGAATGTATAGTTTTCTTCACTGTCAAGGCATAACCAGCCAGATCATTTGATTTTTTTTTCTGTTATATGGCACATTTGGAATTTGAATTGGTAAGGAAAAAAAAATCGTTCTGGAGAAAATCCAAAGGACATAATTGCATTTTTAAAAAGTCATTTATACTTCCTTGAGCAATTCAGTGGAGTGGAATATCCCAACTTCCATTGTATTCAAAATTCCTTCCCTTTTTGAATCTGAAAATGATCACTTGCATATATGTGGATTATTTATTTTTCCAGGTGGAAACGATTTTATATATGTATAACTTTTTTGTAATTTGATTCTTTATGCATGATATTAAACTGGCTTTTTCTCAATAAATCTTTTCTCTGTAAACAACACTATACACCTAAAAAAACTGTTTTCTACACAGGTAGATCACAACAAACACTATATTTTTAACAGCTGGCAAAATTATGAAAAGCTTGGTACTGTCATTTTTCCATTAAAGTTCAAAATCATCAAAACTTTATATATATTCAATATAATTAGGAAATTTGATAAATCTCAACTTTATTATCTTCTTTATATTTTATAGTTACTGTTAATTCTTACTGTAGACAGAATAACACTCCCCTTAGATGTCTACATCCTAATCCATAGGACCTAAAAATGCATTCCCTATAAGGTGAAAAGGGCTTTGCTGATATGATTAACTTAAGGATCCTTCTTAAGGTAGATGATTATCTCAGTGGGGCCAATGTAATCACAAGAGTCTATAAATGTAGGCAAGGTCAAGGCAAATCAAATTCCACCTGTGGACAGCAGATCCATCCCTGCTCAAGAGTTCCAGCTTGCCCTGCCCGATTCACTATCCTAAGAATTTGTTGGAATCTCCCAGACAGTCCCTACTATTGTGTAAACTAGTACTTACAATTAATCTCTGTATATATTTATATCTACCTATATATCTATATCTATATATCTCCTATATATCTATATATCTCCTATATAATCTCTGTATATATCTATATCTATCATCTATCTATCTAATCTCATATACATATATATGATATATATATATGACATATATATATATATCCTATTGGTTTTGTTTATCTCATTGAACTCTGATGGTCACAGTTTCTAGGTGATTATTGTGGCATTATTTGCTCATAGCAAATCCTCTGATGAAATCAGCATATTCCAGAAATGAGTATGTTGGCCTAAATAAGCAAATTGTCCAGAAAACAGTAAACAAATACAGTTCATTTCAAAGAATAGAATGTGATTTTCTACTTAAATGATTGTAGAAAAGTAATAGCTTCTGTTGCAACATTCTGGGATGAACTGAGAGGAAAAGTGAGAAAGGAAAGTTAATATTCAGTGAGATATTTCCTGTCCATAGCAATTAGCTCAAATAAAGAGAATGGTCTCTTTCTACAACATAAATTTAAAAATTGTATACTTTTCTAGTGGAGTTTTCAACGATATACAGTTAGAAGACATCATGAATATTGAAGCTCACTATTATCAATTGTTTCCATGTAATAACACACAGGGACTATTTAAATTTTTGGATTCTTAACCTCAGTACTCTTTACAACTGTCTTGAAAGTGCTCTACATACTTAACTCTTGGAATTTGGGAATATAAAGCCCTCCCCAATTTACTATTAAATCTAAGTTTCACTTCCTGCCAAGTGCATAATCACTGAGCTTAGAGAGGAGGTGAAATTTGTTTTTCTTTTGGAAGTTACGATAAACATTTTTAAAAATGCATTTCAAAACACATTATATCTCTTTACCAAAAACATCAATAGTTATTTTTAGCTGAAGCTTATAGGTTTAATTTAAATGTAAGTTGACTTAAATATTCTGTTCTAGGGGCGCCTGTGTGGCTCAGTTGGTTAAACATCCTACTTTGGCTCAGGTCATGATCTCATGTTTCATGAGTTCAAGCCCCTCAACTGGTCTCTCTGCTGTCAGTGTAGAGCCCACTTTGAATCCTCTGCCCACCTCTCTCTCTGCCCATTCCTCTCTCTCAAAAATAAATAAACATTTACAAAAGAATATGTTTTATTGATACAAGAAAGGGATGATTAGTTTCAAGTAAATCTTTGCCTAGTTGCCTAAATGATGATATCAATGACCTAATAAGTACACCCATTCAATCTCATCCAAAACACATGCATTATGGAGATACATAAATTCCACAAGGGGTGGGGGGTACAGATATGAAAAAAGTAACCAATGACTGTCTAGTTCAGAAAATTGTTTTACTGAAATATACCTCATAGTGGGGTATTCATTTAACCTGGGTAATTAAGGTACACTGATGAAGAAAACAACAAGAAAATATATAACTAATGCTTATTGAAATCTAAAACGTACTCTGTTTTAAATGCTGCACACGTACTTATTAACTTAATAATAATAGGAAAATAATACTATCCCCTTTTCTCTTATTAAAGAAACTGAGGCTTTGAAAGGATATTTTGACCAAGGCCCCTCAGCTAGGAAATGGATATAAAAAATGGGATTTCAGAGCATGGAATCTTGAAAATATATAGTATGTTGTGTTTTAGGAAAGATTAAATAGCTTAACTAAGATCATACGCCAGCCATATGTCAGAGTTGTGATCTAAACTCAAGCTTCAGGGTGCCTGGGTGGCTCAGTCGATTAAGCATCCGACTTTGGCTCAGGTCATGATCTCACCGTTCATGGGTTTGAGCCTTGCGTTGGGCTCTGTGCTGACAGCTAACTCAGAGCCTGGAGTCTGTTTCAGATTCTGTGTCTCCCTCTCTCTCTGACCCTCCCCTGTTCATGCTGTCTCTTTCTCTCAGAAATAAATAAAACATTAGAAAAATTTTAAAAAAATAAACTCAAGCTTCCTATATAGTATTTTTCATGTCATATTTTAAATCCTTTTTCTGAAATAAATTATGTGGACTACTGATTCAAATATTAACATAAGCAATTTACTCATACATTATTCATTACTGCAGTCATGTACTCAGTTAATATTAAATGAGATATTATTTCCTATGAAGAAGCATTATTGCAAACCTTATGGATAGGAGATACTTTGTAACTGTTTGGTTAACAGAAAGGCAAATTAACTGACATTTTATTAATTTTTAGTTTTTTAACTAATATATAAAAATCAAGATAGCCTTATCCCTTTAGTTACCACTCTTTATTAAATATTTAACATCACAAATATCCTGTAGGTCAATGTTTGAAAATATATGCCCTACAGTATCTAATAAATTTCCAGAGTTTTATCAAAATATACTTATATAAGTATCTAAAGTATATCACACTCCCAAATTTAATGGAAATAAATTTGATAATTACCAAAAACTGAGCCATTAGCCTAAATAAAGAAAATTGTCTCTAATTGCTTTCAAGTATCTTTGAGACAAAAAATGTTCTAGAAAATGTATTTTGCAAAGTAACTAGGAATCATCTCAGTCAAACAAAGTAAAATAACTAAAATTGTCCTAAAATTATGATTCCATAGTCTTAAGAAAATATAAGGCATAAATTATCTTTAGCCTACCTTATACAGATATGAATGTCAGTGAAACTTTGGTCTTATTCTTTGCCATGGAATGCTACTTTTGGGACATTAAAAAAAAATACCAAATGACAAAAATATATTCCTATCTATTTTTAAACAAATCAAGATTTAGTAAAATCTTAGCTGTTTGGTTATTTGTATGTGTATGCCCTGGGGCCATGTTTCAACCTGAGTGATTTCATAAACCTACACCTATGCATAAAAGAGTGGCATTTGCATGCATTATACTCTAGACAGGCATAACAAATAACTTTTTTCCTGTTACGTCTTTAATAACCATAGAAATACCCCTGGTTCTGTCTAACTTTACAGTCAGATATGACTTCAACAAAACCTAAAGAACAGGGTTTTCTTTCTTCTCCCTGCCCTTTAGTTTTCATTATTTTATATTTTATTCCCATTGATGATCCCAGTCAACAGCACAGTAATAGCAACCAATTCCAGATTCATCCTGATGATGGATGATGGATAGCAATCTAAAATCTGTTTACAATTTTATTACATATTTTTTCTAACCAATGAATATGCGGCCTGATATTGTAAATGCCAGCCTTCCAATTCTGTAGTTAACTATCAAACTGTAGCAAACAAGGTGTCGCTTGGTCAAAGGAATACAGATACAGGTGCCATCCACAATCAGAGCAGAACCCTGTGTTAGTATAGGAGATACTATTGGTACTCTAACTTTTCCTAGGTGGGCACATCCTTCTCCAGCTTCTTTCAGTGTTGGCTACTCATATAGCCTTACCTTCTGAGAATTGCACCCCTTCCCACAACTGGAGATGCTTAGCTTACTGTGGCACACAAAGAATTTGCCTCGGTGAGAGTGAGCCTCTTAACCACCACTCCACCATCCAAGTGCCAAATGTTTCAACAGGTTGGATTAACCCTCGGTGATCACCTGTCATCTCGGAATTAGAGCTGTGGGCCTGTGAGAAAAGAAAGAATACCCCTGCCTCAAACTCCTTGCCCTTGATTGAAGAAGAGCACACTAGTCTGGTGGATACTGGGAGGAGGCCCCGGCAGCCAAGTAGAACCCTAAAATATATCAGGTCATGGGCCAGAGCCTTCTGGGATGGTCTATATTCACCAAGAGTCCAGGGAATATCTGTGGTTAAGACAGTATGAAATTACATGGCAAATAAGAAAACACCACACCAGGTTGGAGGCAAGATGGCAGAGAAGTAGGGAACTCTGTACATTGTACTTACTCCCATATCTCGCACAGAGAAAGCCTGAAGCCATAAGAAGCCTTACAGAATCCAGGAGTCTGGGAGGAAAAGGAGACAGAGTCCACTGAGAAATCTTCTAGCCTGACCCTAGGCAGGACACGCTTGCCAACCCGGCCTGGAGGAGAGAGGAGCATTGACTTTTGGCTCAATCCCCTTGGGGAAGGCAAGAAGCTTGGGACTGCCTTGAGGGGATCGCCTGAGAGTTTGTGTTTCAGGCAATTTCAGTGGGGTGTGTGGACTGGGATCTGGAAACGAGTTCTGGCCTAAGATATAGAGCACGGCCCACCTTGGCTGTGCCCCTGGCACAGGGAGTTTACACACCCAAAAAAGTGAGTTGCTGCGCTTCGTTCAAGACTGGACTGAAGCTCCACCACTCTTCTCCACACAACCCCCAAGGCAGAACTCCTGCGGGACGCATTGGATCAAACCACGCCCATCCCTGCTAGAGAGCTGCCCTCTTCCTTCTCTATTTTTTTAAAATTTATTTTTATTTATTATTATTTTTTTTTTACCGAGGCCGGGGCAAGACCAACATGGATGCACTGCCCTGATTGCTTCTGGTCACTGGCTTGCTTAAACAGTCACATTTAATCCATTCTCTAGATATAAATTCTACACCTACCTACCTTTTCATCTCTTTCTCTATGAAGTAATCAAGCTATATAGCTTCTCTGGATAACACCATCGTCACTTCTTTCACCACTTCTCCAACCATATTCCACTCTTTCGCTCTTTGAAAAAAGCTTCTTATTCCTTCTGCCTGCTCATTTCATTTCCAGTTTCGCCTCATCCCCTCCCTGTCATTTCTCTTTCTCTATGCTCTTCAGCCAGCACAGCATACACCCAGCTATTTATTTGTAGCTGGGAAATCTGGCTTTCTGCTTTAAACTGTTCTTTGTCTATTGGGTTTCCTCTTTTTTCCTTTTCTTTTCTTCTTTTTTTTTTTCTATTTTATGTATTTTTCTTTTTTATTATTCGCCTTCCCTCCTCCCTCTTTTCTCTTTACTTTTTTGTTTTCCCTTTTGGTTTGTGTGTTTGTTTGATTTGTCTGTGCGTTTGTGTGCCTTTGTTCCCTGTGTGTTTGTCTGTCTGTTTTCTGCCCCAGGACTACTTCAAGAAATAAGCCAAAGTACACATGGTGGAGAGTCCCAAATACCACTATGAGTAGGAAAATAAAATAACCAAGGTCTCAACAAGAGAGACCAAGAAATACCATTCAAAGAACACTTTCTGAACGGATAGGCCCTGGACAGACAAAGGGCTTTCTTTGGTACAGCAACGCTGACAGGTGCAGAGAGCATAACAAGCTTTTAAAACTAACAAGAGATAGAAAGCTAACCAAAATGATGAAATGAAAGACTCTCCTCCAAAGAAATTCCAGAAAGAATTGACAGCTAAAGAACTGCTCAAAACAGATATAAGCAACATAACTGAACAAGAATTTAGAACAATAATCATAAAATTAATCGCTGGGCTTGAAAAAAGCATGGAGGACATCAAAGAAACTAGGGCTACAAATGCCATGGAGCTTAAAAATAGTTATGATGAATTAAAAAATGCGATAAATGAGATACATAATAAACTGGAGGGGCCAATGCACAGGTTGAAGAGGCAGAAAGGAGAATAAGTGATTTAGAAGACACAATTATAAAAAAAGAAGAAAGCGAGAAGAGAGAAGCTGATCCAGGCCCATGAAAGAAGAGTTTGAGAGTTCAGCGATACAATCAAACAGAAAAATATCCGTATCATAGGAATCCCAGAAGAGAAAGAGAGAGGAAAATGTGCTGAAGGAGCCCTGGAACAAATTATAGCAGAGAACTTCCCCTATCTAGGGAGGGAAGCAGATGTTGAAATTCAAGAGGCACAGAGAATTCCCCTCAGACGTAATTTGAATCAATCTTCTGCACAACATATCACAGTGAAAATGGCAAAATATAAGGACAAAGAGAGAATTTTGAAAGTAGCTAGGGAGAAAAGGGCCCTAACATAGAAAGAGAAACCTATCAGAGTGGTGACAGACCTATCTACTGAAACTTGGCAGGCAAGAACGGAATGGCAGGAGAGCTTCAAAGTGATGAACAGAAAAAAAATGTAGACTAGAATCCTCTATCCAGCAAGCCTGTCATTCAGAATAGAGGGAGAGATAAAAGTCTTTCCAAATAAACAAAAATTGAAAGAATTTGTCACCACTAAACCAGCTCTACAAGAAAACCTGAGGGGCACTCTATGAGAGAAATGTTGCAAGGAACACAAGATGCTAGAGACAACCACAAGCAGGAATCCCACAAATGACACGACTCTAAACCCATATATTTCAACAATAACACTAAATGTAAATGGACTAAATGCCCTAATCAAAAGACATAGGGTAGCAGAATGGTGAAAAAAACAAAATCCATCTATGTGCTGTCTACAAGAAACTCATTGTAGACAGAAGGACATCCTCAGATTGAAAGTAAGGGGACAGAGAAATATCTATCATACTACAGGAAGTAAAAAAAAAGCTTGAGTAGCTATATTTATATCAGACAAACTGAAAGTAAAGTAAAGACACTAAGAGGGGATGAAGAAGGGCATTATATAATAATTAAAGGGTTTATCCATCAGGAAGAGCTAATGATTATAAATGACTACGCACCAAATATGGAAGCACCTAAATACGTAAAACAATAGGTCACAAACAGAAACAGTCTTACTGATAAGAATTTTCTAATAGCAGGGGACTTTAATACTCCACTTACAGCAATGAACAGATCAACTAGACAGAAAATCAATAAAGACACAATGGACTTAAATGACACATTGGACCCAATGGATTTGACAGATATATTTAGAACACTACATCCTGAGGCCACGGGATTCACGTTCTTCTCAAGTGCGCATGGCACATTCTCCAAGATAGATCACATACTGGGACATAAAGCAGCCCTCAAAAGATATAAAAGAATTGAGATCATACCATGCACACTTTCAGATCACAATGCTATGAAACTCGAAATCAATCACAGGAAGAAGTCTGGAAAATCCCCTAAAACAGGGAGGCTAAAGAACACCCTACTAAAGAATGAATGGGCCAATCAGGCAATTAGAGAAGAAATTAAAAAATATATGGAAACAAATGAAAATGAGACTACAACAATCCAAACTCTATGGGATGTGGCAAAAGCAGTCCTAAGAGGAAAGTACATTGCACTCCAGGCCTATTTCAAGAAATTAGAAAAAGCACAAATGCAAAATCTAACAGGGCACCTAAAGCAACTACAGGGAGAGTAACAAGAGCACCCCAAATCCAGTAGAAGAAAAGAAATAATAAAAATCAGCGCAGAAAAAAACAATATAGAAACCAAAGAAACAGTTGAACACATCAATGAGACCAAGAGTTGTTTTTTTTTTTTTGAATAAAATAAACAAAATTGACAAACTTCTAGCCAGGTTTCTCAAAAAGAAAAGAGACAGCACTCAAATAGACAAAATCATGAATGAAAACAGACTGATTACAACCAACCCCTCAGAAATAGGAGCAATTATCAGGGAATACTATAAAAAACTATATGCCAACAAACTGGACAACTTAGAAGAAATGGACAAATTCCTAAACACACACTCACTACCAAAATTCAAATGGGAAGAGATAGAAAACCTGAACAGACCGATAACAATTGAGGAAATTGAATCAGTGATCAAAAATCTCCCAACAAATAAGAGCCCTGGGCCAGATGGCTTCCCTGGAGAATTCTACCAGACATTTAAAACAGAATTAATACCCATTCTTCCCAAACTATTCCAAAAAATAGAAATTGAAGGAAAACTTCTGGAATTATTTTATGAAGCCAGCATCACTTTGATACCCAAGCCAGACAGAGATCCAGCAAAAAATGAGAAATACAGGCCAATATCCTTGATGAATACAGATGCAAAAATCCTCAACAAGATACTTGCAAATCGAATTCAACAGCACATAGAAAGAATTATCCACCAAGATCAAATGGGATTCATACCTAGGTTACAGGTTTGGTTCAATATTCGCAAATCAATCAATGTGATGCATCATATTAACAAATGAAAAGATAAAAACCATATGATCCTGTTGATAGATGCAGAAAAAGCATTTGACAAAATACAGCATCCATTCTTAATAAAGACCCTCGAGATAGTCGGGATAGAAGGAACTTATTTAAATATCATAAAAGCCATCTATGAGAAGCCTCAGTTAACATCATCCTCAACGGGGAAATACTGAGAGCTTTCCCCCTGAGATCAGGAACACGACAGGGATGTCCACTCTCAACACTGTTGTTTAACATAGTGCTGGAAGTCCTAGCGTCAGCCATCAGACAACAAAAAGGAAATAAAAGGCATCAGAATTGGCAAAGAAGTCAAACTTTCACTTTTTGCAGACGACATGATACTCTACATAGAAAACCAGGCAGACTCCACCAGAAGCCTACTAGAACTGACCCAAGAATTCAGCCAAGTTGCAGGGTACAAAATCAATGTACAGAAATCGGTTGCATTTTTATACACCAACAATGAAGCAACAGAAAGAGAAATCAAGAAACTGATCCCATTCACAATTGCACAAAAAACTATAAAGTACCTAGGAATAAACCTAACCAAGGATATAAGAGATCTGTATGATGAAAACTATAGAAAACTTATGAAGGAAATTGAAGAAGACACAAAGAAATGGAAAAACATTCCATGCTCATGGATTGAAAGAATAAATATAGTTAAAATGTCATTACTACCCAAAGCAATCTACACATCCAATGCAATCCCAATCAAAATTGCACCAGCATACTTCTCAAAACTAGAACAAACTATCTAAAATTTGTATGGAACCACAAAAGACCCCGAATAGCAAAGTAATATTGAAGAATAAAACCAAAACCATTACCATCCCATTATTTAGTCTCTACTACAAAGCTGTCATCATCAAGGCAGTATGGTATTGGCAATGACTATGGCATTGGTCTTCCATGGCTTCCAGACTGCTTAAACTGAGTACTGCATCTGGAAATAATGCAAATGTATTGTCTTCCAGTTCTCTAGTGTAGTAGTCCCAAACTGGGACTCAGGGGGCTAAAATCAAGGTGCTGGCAGAACTTCATTCTTTTCTAGAGGTTGTCAGGGAGAATCTGTTTTTTTGACCTTTACAGCTTCTAGAGGCAACCTGTATTCCTTTCCTTGGGGCCTTCTCCTCCATCTTCAGTTAGCAATAGCCAGGCTCAATCCTTCTAGTATTTTATTGCTCTGACCTCTTCTTCCATCCCTCTTGACCAATTTATAGATTTTTGTGACTGCATTGGGCCCATCCAGGTAATTTCAGAATAATCCCTTTATTTTAAGGTAGGTGATTAGAAACTTTACATCCGTATTCCACGTTAATCCCTCTTTACCAGGTAAAATAATCTATCAACACATTTCAGGAATTAGAATGTAAATATCTTTGGGGCTCTGCTACATTGCCTACCACATCTACCAAATCAAAATTGTATTGTAAGGTCTAGATAGAAAATTTTGAAGGAATCTCAAATTTTAACCTTTCAGCCATATCTTCCTCTCAGTACACCAGAGGATTACCTTTTTGTTTACCTTTCTATAAATCAGCAAAATATACAGATATCATTAACAATTTTTCTCTAATTGGCATTCTTTTTTAATACCATCGTTGATGTAGATAGAATAATATTACTTGTAATAACAAATAAAGCTTCAATTATTAGTAACTCAACACAAATATGTTTACCTCCTACCCTTCTTAATATGTTGATGTGTGTGATCAATAACTAGTATTCTATACAGTGATTCAGACACATGAACTCTACCAATTTAGGAGCTAATCATCTCAGAAGACCATGGAATCTCTTGTTTCCAGCTGGCAGATGGGAGACAGAGGTCATTAGAAAGTCCATACACATTTTACAACATTGTACAGAAAATTGCATATCACTTCATTTTATATTCATTAATTAAATAGCCATGCCTAGTTTTAAGGAAACTAGAAACATAATTCCTGACCGTACAGCTACTTCCCATAAAAACAAAAACAAACAACAAAAACATAGTAGTACATTTGGGCCAAAGGCTGACTATCAGGCCTTGGGATATGTTTGCAAACACTTTTTGCCATGCACACAAAAGCCCCTGTATAAAGGAAATGTGCCATTTTGTCAAAACTGGAGGTACACCCTTCTTTATTATATTTGGATATGGATCCCATGGCTTTAACATGAATTAATTAAAAATAATTTAGCTAAGTATGTAATAAACAACAGTGGGTAACTACAATAGAAACTCTCCTTTGGAAAAAGAATGAGAGGCACACGGTGGTCATTGCTTCACAACCATGATTAAATCATACCAACCAAACATTGTGATATCTCGTGTTAAGAATTGTGAAGTATCTGAGACGTTGCCCTACCCATAGGCTAACACTTTAGCTTGCCCAGTTTTGCGGAGTCTGGTAGAATAGACAAGATTTCTGGGTCGCAGGTGAAAGACAGTTAAATATTTACAGCAATAGCAATAGTTAGTGAGGGAAATCAAATAGCTATGTCCTAGCTTAGGAGATTAAAGGATCACACTGCAAAGCAGAACACTGCTTTCTGGCCTTGCTGAAAATAGTGGACTAGTAACTAGTTAATGCCTAGAGTATATAGGGGTTGGGTCCTGTCTGTGCTCATGAATTCCTTAGACCATGTTATCTATGGAATATCTTATCTTGTTCTCCATCCTGCTTTCTTCATCTGCTCTTTGGTAGTCTCGGGGCCACCTTGGCTTTCTTCAGCCATCTATAGGTTCTTACTGGCACCAGCCCCTTGAGGTATTGCACAACGTTTCCCTGAGAGTATGCCCAATAAATACTAGAGCATGAGAGCAGTTCAGAGAGACTTCCCTTAGCCTCCGTCTCACTACTCTTGATTTCTAGAGTCTTGAGTAATTCTTTCTGCCATCCTCAGCTTTGCTGGACAAAGCAGGAAGCCAAACCCACAGTTTGGATATCAGCATTTTTGTGCCAGTTCTCTGAGCCCCGGTTCGCAAAGGGAAACATGAAGCCCCTTTGTAACACTTGCACAAACAATGAGTTAGGTTACAATAGTGGAAACATCAGCTGAAGGACTTTGGATTTTTTTTTTTTTTTGTAATTGACAATAAATTAACCTAGTCTTGACTCTGTCTTTCAAGGCACTTTGCTATAGAAATGTTTACTATATACAAAAGTTTGCTATGAGAATAGCCTTGGGAACATATTTTGTAACAAAATGGCAATTACTATCTCCCTCACAAAATGTGCAGCCTAAGAAACCCATAGAGAATTATATTCTAAAATGCCTTTATCCTGATGATGGGGTAAATATATTGATTAGATACTTATTCTGCTTTCTGGATAAATTCTCTTGTCATATATTCTTTGTGATCTATGGCCACCCTCTGGGTGATTATTTCAAAATTATTGCTACTTTTCATAAACTTTTATTTTAGAATAGTTGTTGATTTACAGAAAATTTGTGAATATAGTATAGACAGTTATTTATTTATTTGTTTGTTTGTTTATTTATTTATTTATTTTGTTTTGAGAAAGAGAGAGAGCTGGGGAAAGGGACAGAGGAGGAGAAAAATCTCAAGCTGGCTCCAGGCTCAGAGCAGATCCCAATCCAGGGCTTTTCCTGGCTCTCAATCCCACAACCTTGGTATCATGACCTGAGCTGAAATCAAGTGTCGATCGCTCAATCAAATGAGCCACTCAGGTGCCCTGTTAGTACAGAGAGTTTCTATACCCCACCACAAGTTTCCCTCTTAATATCCTGGGTCGTTATGGTGTAATTGTCACAACTAGTGAGTTGAATTTACTTTAAAAAAAAATTATGTCTTTAGTTTATTTTTGAGAGACATAGAAAGAGAGCGAGCCGGGGAGGAGAAGACAGAGAAGGAGACACAGAATCTGAAACAGGCTCTAGGCTCTGAACTGTCAGCATAGAGCACGACTAGGGCTCAAACCCACAGACTGTGAGATCATGACCTGAGCTGAAGTCAGACACTTAACCGACTGAGCCACCCACGCACCCCGAGTTTAATATACTGTTAAGAAATTTGAGTAAGTTATGAAGCTCATTTAATTAGATTTACCTAAAGTCCTTTTTCTGTTTTAAGATTTCACCCAAATACCACCTTACATTTAGTTGTCATGTTTCATGCTACATCATGTCTCTTGTTTGTGATAGCTTTTCAAGCTTTTCTTGTTTTTGATGATCTTGACAATGTTGAGAAGTACTGGTCTAACATTTTGTAGAACAACCTGTACTGCTGTAACTGGCATTTGTTTGTTTGTTTGTTTTTCCTCACATGATTAGATTGGAGCTATGATTTTTTTTTTTTTTTTGGTAGGTGGGTTGTTTCTATAACAGGAAGCCTACTGAGTTAAAGTACTATTTACCACAACATATCAAGAGTATAAATTATTGGGGCACCTGAGTGGCTCAGTCAGTTAAGTGTCAACTTGATTTTGGCTCAGGTCATTATCTCAGTTTGTGAGTTTGAATCCCGCATCAGGGCTCTGAGCTGACAGCATGGAGTTTGCCTGGGATTCTCTCTCTTCCTTCTCTCTCTCTCCTCTCTCTCTCTCTCAATGTCTCTCTTTCTCTCTGCCCTTCCCCCACTCACAACTTTCTCTTTCTTTCTCTCTCAAAATAAATAAATATTTTTTTAAAAAAGAGAATGCATTATTAACCTGACTTATAACTGTTAATTTTAATCATAATCACTCAGCTGAGATAGTGTTTGGCAGTTTTCTCCACCACAGAGTTACTCCTTCTGTGCCCCCCTGCCCCCTGACTTCCCTTACTGTACTCTTTGGAAGTAAACACCAGGCACAGCTCAGACTTATAAAGTGGGGAATTATGCTCCACTTCCTTGAAGGTTGAGTATCTGCATACATTTTTGTAAAAATTATTCTGCAACAGAGCTATTACTTTTACCCCAAATTTATTCATCCAATTATTTATTTATATTAATATGGTCTCATGGATATTTATTTTTACTTTGAGTTATATTCTAATCCTCGTTTATTGGTTTTATTGCTCAAATTATTAGTCCTTTGGAAGATCCTTCAGTGGGCTTCTATTTTCCTTTGATATAATCCGTGTGTGTGTGTGTGTGTGTGTGTGTGTGTGAGAGAGAGAGAGAGAGAGAGAAAGAGAGAGAGCTTATAGGAGAGAGAGAGTTTGTGTGTTTGTAACACTAGAAGATGCTCCTGGGTCATGTTGGATCCACTCTGCCTCAGGTCTAGAGTCAATCTATTCTTCAAGGAGGCCTGTTCCTATATTTGAATAATGGAATTGATTATTTCTTGCCTATTTCTTGAACACTAAACTATTGAAACATATTTAGGTGTTTGTATCTGGTAACAATTGTAATAGGTAGGGAAAGGCTAGTTGTAATTTTTAAAACCTCAAACCTTAGAAGCTCAGTAACATAACACTTGACTCCTTTTACATATTTTCTACAACTACAGCCTTTCTGCATTTCACACATTATATAAATTTACAAAGGTGGGCTCTTCATCTTTAATCTCTTCAAGTTATTGTGTTTTCAGTTAGTAGACAAGGGGAAAAATGGATAAGGTATATTTGTCTCTTACTCATTTGTCCTAACAATTACACATGCATTTCTACTTACATGCCTTTGGCTATCTTCAGACATTTTGCTCTCTCTCCCTCACTGCTGTGGTGGTTAAAAACTACAGTCCCTGGCTGGATGCTCTTTTTTCCTTTTTTAATGTTTATTCATTTTTGAGAGACAGAGAGAGACAGAATGTGAGTGGGGGAGAGGCAGAGAGAGAGGGAAACACAGAATCTGAAGCAGGCTGAAGGCTCTGAACTGTCAGCACAGAGCCCAACACGGGGCTCGAACTCATGGACCGCAAGATCATGACCCGCGCTAAAATCCGACGCTTAGCCGACTAAGCCACCCAGGCACCCTTGTATGCTCCTTCCTATCAAAGACTTTAGGCTATACATTTTGTGGACACGAGGTCTTCATTTCCAGGACCAATTTTACTTTAAGTCCTTAATGTTGTTTACCAGGCCATCACATTAGACTATGTCTCCCCACACAGCAATCTCATAGCTCTCTTTTAACTCTTTAATTATTTCTAGTAATTATATACATAAAATGTCAGATTAATAATGCTACATCAGAGAATCTTTTTAATTAAATTTCTTTACTCAAACTCTTGACAACTACCTGTTATGGCCAATAATGTTTTAAAACCTGATCTGATTATTCGAATGTTGCCATGAACTATATATTCCAATCTTTTCTCACACTGTTTCTCAATATATGTTAAATGATGCAGCCAATCTGACTTGTTCATCATTCCTAGAACACACCATGTGGTTTCCCTCCTCCATATTTTAATACCCTCTCCCAGCCCTTCTCATTGTGCTGAATTTTTACTTGCCTGTAAAACCTGACTTAAATGCCACCTCCCTTCAAGATGATGGAAGTTAATTTTCTTTCTTTGAATTTTGATAGAATCTTGTAGCTTTTGAAACTACTTTCCAAGTTTTTATTTGTGTTACAGGATTATCATAACAACCACACTATATGGGTTTAGAGGACAGATTTTAAAATTTATTCATCTGTATATAAGATGTAATAAATGATAAGTTATGCTTTATGATTTTTTCAAACCATAAACATTTGTTAAGTAACCATACACAAAAGATTTTAAATTAAAAAAAAACTTATAATGCATAAGCTGCAGAGACAAAATATTCCTTCGTGTTAAATTAAAGCCAGTACAAAGAGCCCAACTTGAACATTAGAAATATAACCATCAATATTTTTTCTGTTATACTTTTTAAAAAATTTATATCATCATAATAAAAATTAATAAAGGCAAATTATAAGATCAGGCAATTAAAGATTTAAATAGCTAATTTAATAAATGTAGACTAATACATTAGAGTTTAGGAATTTAAGCAAGTACATTTTTCATGCATTATATAAAGATATAAAAATATGAATACATAAATCTATTCAGAAATAGCCATGTATTCAAAAAAGGCAAATTAGAATGTGCATTTAAACATTTATTTTTGCTCTAATATTGCCAAGTACTTTTAAATAAGCACCCCACTTTTCTTACTACTGTATCAAAAAATTTTAAAGAGTAAAAGATAGAAAAAAAAATACCTGTCTTCTTTCTTCCTAGAACCCAGATATTAGGAGTTTAAGTTAGTACTTTTTAATCCAATGAAGATTCAGAAAAAAAAAGAAGGCAATATTAGAAAGGTCAACAATTAAATATCTAATATATTAAGAGTCTACAAATCATAAAGTATTTACAAAATACATTCACTTAAAATACAATTGGAAAATTAAAATGTGAAGGAGATCTAACTGTACTCTGTTTTAGGAACTTGATGCTACTATAGTGCTCAGAGATGAGGTTTTTAAAAAGTCCATTCATTTAGCAGACTTCACACCAACCACTTAAACATGAATTCCAGACTGTTTTAAAGATCATGTTCTGATCTCTGTGTCTGTATTCAATTAGTATATATCATAATATTAAAATAGAAAATACTAATTTTAAATTGGCATCCTCAACAAATGTCTGATGAATAGAAAAACATTTTAGTGGTTTTCCTTTGTTCAATTATCCCCTGTTTATATAACCCAAGTTACTATTTGCCTTGGAAGAAAAGTGTTGTCAGCTGGTTTTGTGGTCTTTCCTCTAGCTTTGGGGGGTATCTGAGCAATCATCTTTGTCAATTCTCTTGGAACATATGATTCAAGATACTGTTATATGACAATCTGAAAATATGGCTGAGCCATATTAACCAGACCAAGCACGAGGACTTCACACTTAGGAGCACACTTATTGAGTAAAATGCAGCCAGTACTGATGAAATTCAGAACCAAGAGAATAAGAGTTGATCATGAATGCCTCAAGGGCTTAATGTGAAAGTCTCTGAATTGAGGTTTTCTTCAAACATTCAGCCTACTCCTTTATGTCTATGTAGGTGCAAAGGGCAAAATTATTTAGACGTAAAATACTATGCCTAGAATATATTAAACACGTCCTGTGTATAGATTCTTGTTCTGTATTTTTTCTTTTTAAAATTTTTAATGTTTTATTTATTTTTGAGAGAGAGAAAGAGACAGCGTGAGCAGGAGAGGGTCAGAGAGAGAAGGAGTTACAGAATCCGAAGACAGGTTCCAGTCTCTGAGCTAGCTGTCAGCACAGAGCCCAGCGCGGAGCTTGAATCCACAAACCGTGAGATCATGACCTGAGCCAAAGTCGGATGCTTAATCGACTGAGCCACCCAGGTGCCCCTGTCCGTTTTCTTTTTAAGCAGGCTTTGCGCCCAGAGCAGAGCCCAATGCAGGGCTTGAACTCATGACCCTGGGATCAAGACCTCAGCTGACATCAGGAGTCGGACGCTTAACTGACTGAGCCAATCAACCCCCCCTTTTTTTCCTTCGTTTTTAAAGTTAAGTGAGCTTTATTACACATAGATGGAGGAAGCATATTGAATGTGATTAACTTTGTTGTCCAAAGCCAAGACCGTGGATGACTGATGCCAGGTAGAGCAAAGTGGGCATTGTAGGACTCTATCAATTCCTCAATTTTCCAATACTTCATATATATATAAATATATATATAAACTATATATATATATANCTGACGCTTAACTGACTGAGCCAATCAACCCCCCCTTTTTTTCCTTCGTTTTTAAAGTTAAGTGAGCTTTATTACACATAGATGGAGGAAGCATATTGAATGTGATTAACTTTGTTGTCCAAAGCCAAGACCGTGGATGACTGATGCCAGGTAGAGCAAAGTGGGCATTGTAGGACTCTATCAATTCCTCAATTTTCCAATACTTCATATATATATAAATATATATATAAACTATATAT
>NW_027532163.1:356284-381327 GCF_008692635.1 Crocuta crocuta
TATCTATATTTCACACATTATATTTAAGTATATGTTACAAATTTTACCTTTCATATATCTTTGTTTTTATTTTTTATTTCTATGAAGTTTATTTATTGATTATTTTTGAGAGAGTGGGTGTGCATGAACAGGGGAGGAACAGAGAGAGGAGAGAGAATCCCAATCAAGCCTGATGCATGACGTCGTATCTCAGGAACCACGAACTCATGATCTGGCCTGAGTCGTGAATCAAGAGTGGGACACTTAAGTGACTGAGCCACCCAGACATCCCTATACATTTGTTTTTATATCATTAATGTATTTTGGGCTATGATATTTCTTTTTTTCCCCCTATTTTTAGGCTAGGATGTTTTAAACATTGTTATTATTAAGTGGTATCAAAAAGATGTGGGTCAAAATTGGTTGTCTTCACTGTACTTCTCCTCTCAGCACCAAAAGTGGAGTAATATGTGTTAAAGTATAAAAACATGAGGATTTATTTATACATTATAAATTGGTTAATGCTCTGAAAAACTGATTTGCTAATTCATACATGGCTTGAAGATAATGCTACCAGGTATTCCAAAAATCTTTGCTGATTGGCATATTGGAATTTGAGATACAGCAAGTTGAGTTGAGAAGTTTAGAAGAAAGATATTTCAAGGGTCACAATCTATATGGGGTTATTTAATTTTTATAGTTTTGTTGTCAGGAAGTCTGAATTTATTAGAATATCCCTAATAGCTTTGAAATAATAAAGTGAAAGTTGTGAGTCACTGTAAAATACTACAATTATCAAATATACCCAATGACCCAAGAAGTTGGCTGAATGTTGAAATGCTTAGCTTTATCATAAAGTTTCATAGTGACCATTTGATGATGCAGCACTATGCCTAGGTAATTTTCTTTCTTTCATAAATTTGTGATCATTAAATGCATAACATATTCATATTTTAATGAAAGTCTACAAATTAATTCAAATAAATTACAATAATGACCCATAGTCATAACCATCTAAAGTTTTCATTTGAACCATCTAAATGTGTTACTATAAAAAATTATTCTTGTATCATCTGCATTTTCTTTCTGGGGAGTCATTCCATATGTAAGATTGCAAGCATCCGTAATGGATACCTATCTAAAATTGCATTTTATAAAAGAGTCCCTTTTGACCATCATATCAATGCTCAAACCTGCAATCATTTCAGTAACAAATCCAAAGTCTATTATGTGCCAAGCACTCTTCTTCGAGATGATTTTATTTTTTTTTAATTTTTAGTTTTTAACATTTTTATTTAAATATAATTAACTTAGAGTGTTAGTTTCAGGTGTACAATATAATGATTCAACAATTCTGTACATTACTCAGTGGTCATCATGATAAGCGTACTCTTAATTCTCTTTACCTATTTATGTCTCTCCCTCCCTTAGAAATAAATTTTAAAATGGCTGGAACTTTCATTCATAGGTTCCATTCATAGGTTCCTATTGCATATCCAGCATTAACTTGGCCATAATACTATGCAATGCATAGTTGTGCCCTATATAACTGCACCAAGGTCACATAACTGCTTTCCCATTGATCGTATTACTGTTGAAATTAAATCATTCCTTTAATTTTTTATTTTGAATAGTGCTTGCTTTTCCTAAAAAAAGTGCTTTAGCTGAATGATCACTATGATATAAAATAAAAAACACATTGTGTGTATTTTAATGTAAGAGCAAAGTGTCAACAGTAGTGTCACTTGATTGAATTAATTTAACAATATTTTAAAAAACCTTTTTATTAGGTGTTGTTCTAAGAATTGAAGATGTACAGGTAAATACCAGACAGAGGAACTCACAGAATGGATATCATATAAACATTTAGATGCTTAGTCTTACATTGAAAACTTTATTAGATATATTCTAACAACTCATTGATTTTACCACATGTATTTTCCGGTGTTGTGTCAGACCATGGGTTATGAATATATGTATAACAACAATTGCTTTTTCAAGATTAGCTTTTGTTTTTCTCTGCAAATTTCAACAAAAGAAAATGTCTTAAAAACTGAAGGCACACGTTAACTATTAAGTTTTCAAAAACAGATTTTTAAGCATATGTATTTTTAGCAGAGTAAGAAATGAATTATGTCACTTGGTCTGATTGGATTATCTATAGTTTGTGTGGTAAAAGCACTAAAAATATGACAGTAACATTTGGCCTGAAATATAGATATATAACAAAGTCATGGAAAAGAAATATATTGCAGGAATTTATTCTCCAATCAATGCGCTGTGGAATAAGGCACATAAATCCCCAGATATCAATGGAAAAATAGATAAAGTATTATCTGAAAGATATAACTAAGGAAAAGGATTCTGCACAGGTAAAGTGTGGTCTCCTTATTATTAATGTCGCACTATGTAATGGCAGTGTATATCGTGTAAGACAAGAGAAACAAAACACAAATCTTGACAAAAAAATTTGCTTTGAATGCTCAAAAAGGCATGTGGCTGTATACATCAATGCTGCCAGAATTTACAGAACTACAGGGTTTGGAAGTTCTTTTGGATAGGGAAGAGAGACGTGCTGAACAATACATGATATACCTGACAGTGCAATCTTTCAGAGAATATATTTATACAATTTCCCATAAATATTTCCCAGGAAAACCAAATTTTTTTCATGTGAAATTGTCATTGGTTGAAGAAAATTTTCTTCTGTAGATTCCTAGGCAACCTTGACCTAATTATCCTTACATGGATTTTTACATAATATACCACATAGGAATGCTGTATTCTACTTAAGGTTTTATTTAGGTTTATGAGTCTATGACTCTAAGTTCTTTTAGGAGAAAGGTGTGTTTTGTGTTTCACTGGATCCCCAGCTATTAAGCCATGGCTGTGCCCATGAAATATATTTAAGAAATATCTTAATGAATTAATATGTCTTATAAAAAGTATAGAGCTTTCAGTTAATAAGGAAATTAAAGATAATATATGCTTATTGAGTGTCAGGTGTTGTGTGGAATTTAGTATACACATTAACTCACCTGTCAGGTAGTTATAAGATTAAGAGTTAATAATGAATGATTGAAAAAGATAACTAGGTTAGATGGGAAACAGAGAAAATTGGGGAGCATCTTATTAATGAACAGTCACCTTTCCTACAGTTTGGTCTATATTTTTCTGGTAGAATTATGGGAAAATAATTTACTTCCACAGCATGGAAATTTTAGTAATTTTCAGTAATTTTGAATTACTAAAATTTCACTTTGGTGTGATTAGGAGAAATTACGAGTTTGGTTACATTTTGCGGATAAGGTTCTCACAAGAGATCTAAAAGGATTTGAGCTAGTAAAGCAAAGCTCACGCACATACATACACACATGCACACACACACAGGCAAGAGGTGAAAATAATGTGATGGAGAAAAAAGTATAGCTGAGATGGTATTGAGAAAAGAACAAATATCCAGGGTAAGCAGTAAATTTTACAATATTTTAGTTAACTAATGGACTTTCTATAAAAAATAGTTATCTGTTGTATATTGAAAGTAGTATGTTGAAAACAATGTCCCACAAGGTCATGGAATATTGGTGGCAGAACTTAATTTTAAACATTAACTGATCTTATTTCAGTGTTATTTTAGAAGTATAAAAGAATTATATTTATTTTGATATCTTTCTGATAACAATGTCCACCTCCATGCCTTATGCTTCTAGAAATAGTGAGATTAAAATAGAGCACCATAAATCGTATTGCAGAAAATTTATCAATTTGGAAATTTTTATAAATTTTCTCTGAGTGATTGGTTTTCTGTTTGCTTAAAAATATAATTAACCCTCTTTGAGTTACATTAAAACAGTGTCAGTCATTATACTTTTTATCTTTTTTCCAATGGAATTGTGTCAGTTCTTAATCAGGGTGAGAAAATATAAACACTCCAGCTTCTCACTGAAGAACATACTCTCAAGCTATTGCTTGAATCTCATCATAACTATAAAGTAAGGAAATTACTTTTCCATAAATTAATTTTCCATAAACTATAATTTATGGAAAGCTTATAAGTACATGTTATCCTCTCCCTTCTTTGATTCTGTCCCTGGACCAAGTCAGACTAGCATAACTCTTAATTATTTTGATCTGACAGAAGCAGGATTAAAAGCTACAGGAGTTTATAGGCCTCTTAAAGCTTAGATTAGATTACATCCCTTCTATGTGTTTTAAAGACACAATGGTTCATTGTAGCAAGTCACTGACAAGAAATGTCGGGCCAGAAAGCCAAAATTTAAGGACAAAAACCATTCCTTATTGAAGTAAGACCATCCATGAGAGCCAAATATCATGTTTGAGATGAATATCCTCCAAGTAGAAGACGACATATTTTTAGAAAAAATTCTGAGTAGAGTGTCTTGCATTATTTTATATAGACTTGCTTGAAATAAACTTTGAATAATAAAAACATAGGTTTATTGACATTTTATATTAATATACTTGATTTGTTTTTATTACCTTGTTATGTAATAATATATATATTTGTTTATATTTGCCTTAATCTTGGACTTCCAATCCTCTAGAACTGTGAGAAATAAATTCTTGTCACTTAAGTCAGCTTATGGTGTTTTGTTTTAGCCATATGCATAGTATTGCCAGCATAAGCCTAAGTTCTAATTGTAGACTAGTAAGGAAAAAATGAATTCCAATAAGCAAATTAAAGAATCCTCCAAATTTAATAAAAAGAATTATTAATTATTTGTATAATATTTGGTTTCAATTAACTAAGTAAGATATTCATTAAATAAAATACTAGTTATTCCTATTCAATACATGTACATTCTAGTTACCTGAGACACAGCACTAATTATTACCTAGATTCAATCATATATGCTTTATCTGATACAATTTACTTTTCAAATTAAAGTTTTATATGAGTATGGAGTCTTTATTTTTTTTAAGATTATTGATTTATTTAGAAGAGAGAGAGAGGAAGTCAAGAAGGGCAGAGAGAGTAGAGAGAGAATTCAAAGCAGGCTCTGTGCTGTGAGCTCAGAGCCCGAAGTGGGGCTCAAACTCACAAACCGTGAGATCATGATCTGAGCCGAAACCAAGAGTGAGACACTTAACAGACTAAGCCACCTACGTGCCCCAGAACTCTTTTCAAACTGAGCCATAGTATGAATTAGTATGTATTTTATTTAAAAAAGAAAAATTACTTTTCCATCAGAAAATTTACTGCAATTTCTTATTAAAATATTTTATCTCAGCACATTTTTTTCAGATTAAACCATTATATATTAAAAGTGACCATTAAATATTGATTTTAGAAACAATTAAATATCCATATATGTTTCATTGCTGCTATAAAAAGACTACATTTAGTATCCATTTTCATTCTGAACGTTTGTGGCTAGGTTTTTCTATTCTTTTTTTAATTTTAATTTTTTTATTATAGGTAATGTTATCCTGTTGTGTTTTGGATATTTTTTTCCTTTGCATTATTTTTCAAATCTACTTCTGGAAACCTATTTAAATATAACCTCCACCTTCTAAGTCAATCCTCCATGTTTTCCAACTTTTCACTTTTTCCCCCATTTATTTATTTATTTATTTATTTATATAACAAATGGTTCCTGAATATCCTATAGGTGGCTTGGAGTACAACAGAGAAAAAAATAGAGAGAGAACTCCTTTATTCTATGGAGTTTCTGTACTCTCAGAGGGAGATGGAATAAACATGAGAAAATTAAATCACATATACGGTAATTGATGAGTAGTATGGAAAGAAATAAGAAAGGATAGAAGATCAGGAGGACTGTGAATCTATGTCAGTGGTTGAGATGATGATCAAAGTGTCAGAGAAGACTAGTTAAGAACTTGTCCCTTATGTAATGTCTTGAAGGATGTAAGGAAGTTTGCCACATGTATATCTAAAGGTGAAAGTATTCCACTCAAAGGGGAAAGTCAGTAGAAAAACCCAAAGGTTTGTAGCATGCCTGGCATGTTCAAGGAACAGCAAGGAGGGCAGTGTACCTGAAATAAGTCCATCAATGAGGAGAGTGAATGTAAAGTCAGAGAGGCTAGAATCATGAAGGCCCTGGGGTTTGTTCTAAGTACCCTGTCTTTTACTTGGCGTTAAATAAGGTGTCATTGAAAAATTCTGTAAAGACAGGTGAAATGACCTAACAAATGTTTTAAAAGGATCACTCTGCTTTGTTGACAGTAATTGTAAGTGGCCATGTTGGAAGAACACAAGTTGGGAGGTTAGTGGAGTGATCTAAGTAAGATAGAAGGGGAAGTCCATAAAGAACATCACAATGGAAGTAAGAGTGGTTCAAACCAGAGTCATAAAAGTTGAGGAAAAAGAAAGGATTGCATTCTGGATCTATGTAGAAAGAAGTTACTAAATTTCCTAATGGAGTATCCAGGTATCATATAAGAAAAGGTTCAAAGATGAAATCAATGTTTTGAGTGGGTCAACTTGAAGGATGGAGATGTCATCTACTGAGATAGAAAAACTATAAATGCAGTATGTTTGAGAGGAGAGAGATCAAATTAACTTTGAACATGGTAAATTTGAGATGCCTCGTAGACATTTAAATCGAAATTTGGGGTAGACTTTTAGACACGTGACGCTGGAATTTCATACAGAAGTATTGGATAGAGATAGAAGTTTGAGAGTTATTACAAATATATGGGCATTATTAAATGCTACCAAGCTATATTATAACAATAAGTGAGCAAGTTGAGGAGAAGACAAGAAAAACAAATCCTTCCAAATCGGCTCTGAGAGAGTCCAATAATCAGCAGATTTGAGAAAGTGAAGTATAAAGCAAGGGAAATTGAGAAATAGCAGTAAGAATGGACAATAAGAATGTCTGCTGTCTTGGAAGCCAAATAATGTATACTTAGAAGAGAGAGTGACCAATTTCTATCAAAAACAACTGATAGGTCAAATTAGATGAAAGATAATGGATGTCTGTTTTATTTAGGTAACTATTATTTATAAAATGGACAATACTGTTTCTATGCAATGGTAAGGGGTGAACGCTTGAATGAAATGGATTTAATAAATAAATGGAAAAATAAAATTGTAACTGGAAACCACAGGCAATTATTTTGAGAAGTTTACTGACATACAGAAAAGGAATTGCAGAGAAAGCTGGTGGGAAAAGTCAGATTGAGAGACGGTTCTGCAATGTGATGATTTGTAAATGACTGCAGGGAATTCCTGGAGAGCTCAGTGAGGAAATTAATTATGAAATTTATAAAAATCATCTGAAGTTTTCTCTTTTATCTATGCTTCTTCACTGCCAACTTTTCTGATTTATTCAGTCACATTATTTCTCACCATACACTTGGTCTGGTCTACTTTCTATATTTGATCATATTCTTACAGTGTCTGGATTTCTGGTGGTACTTTTGGTTATTGCGTAGCCCTCTTGTTAATAAGATCTCTTATGGAAGAAAAGAAACAGTCTTCTGTTAGCTCTTATGTGCTTCTCTGAAATAACCTGCTTTATTCTGTTCTTTGAGATTTGATGCCCATTGCTCCATTCTAATCGCCATTTATTGCTCATTATCATGACTAGATGAAGATTTGTTTCCAGAAATGTGGATTCAATAGTTTCTAGTTCATAAAATATTTAGTACTGCCTAATGAGCAGTTGAGAATATGGGGTTTTAGATTTTGTGTTTTAGATTCCTGAAGACTAGTTTTTTGGATATTTAAACATTTGGGTCTCTATAAGTATACATGTTAAAATATTTAATAAATACATATTGAATAAAGTCATTAATAAATATGATAAGTGCCTCTGTGCAAGTGGATATAACATAAATCTTCTATGTGAAGGGGGTTAAAATTAGCCATTTCAATAAAAACAATCTATTGTCAAGTTAGTTTTGGTTACTTTCAGCCAGATGTTACCACTGTCAGACCAAGACAAATATTGTGGCCATAAATAAAATTTGCTTATCACTTTTCAAAAATAAATTATTAAACATTTTAAAAAGGTAAAATATGTATGAAATGCAGACATCTGATTTCTCTTGAACAATTAGACTATCTGTCAACACTGAGCCCACATCCCACGTGGCCACGTCATGTTGAGAATCTCTTCCCCAGAAAATCATGATCTCTCTTGTATACTTTCTTGCTTCTCTAATTGACTTTTAACCTTTTAACTTCTTTTTAAGAAAATGTTTATCTTTTTTGAGAGTGAGAGTGAGAGAGAGGGCAGAGGCAGGGTAGGAGCAGAGAGAGAGAGGGAGAGAGGATCCCAAATAGGCTCCATGCTCAGCATGGGGCTCAATGCAGAGCTTGATACCATGACTGTGAGATCATGACCTGAGCAGAAATCGCTCGGTTGGATACTCACCCAACTGAGCCACCCAGGTGCCCCAACTTCAGATATCTTTACAAAATATCTTTCATGTCTCTGTTTAACCATTTCAAACCAAGGTCATATTATTGCAATGATTGTTTAACAGAAATTATAAAAATGTGATAAAACATATAATTTAAGAAGCAGAGTGAGAAGGTATTAACCAATTTCCTATTAGGTATTTTAAAATCATAGATGTTTAAAATGACAAAAAATTGCATAGATTTGTGTTAGCTGCTAGGTGTATACATATAATCATGACAGTATGATATAGACTACAAAATATTGATTGATTGATTGATTTTTGTCTGTGTGAGCCAGTATTTATTTTAGGTAAACTTAGGTTAGGTGTTAGTGAGAAGTGGTAGAAAACAGGGTCCAGTATGATATCAACTAAGAAAAGTTGAGAAATAAGAGGGTAAGTTATCTAAGGGGATACAAAACCATATCCATAGTATATGGCAAATCCATTCTTATTTTAAGTTCTGTGTTGCTCAATGCAACAGAGCCAGAGCAAATCTAGATGAAATAGTGGATTATCATGGTCTAAGTACCTTGTCTAGAGTTCAAGGCAAAAATCTCTGGAGAAGAAGCTTGCGATTTCTCAGCAGATCAGGAAGCAAACCTGATGCTCTATATGGAAAAATACATGGGAAATCATGATAAATTTCAATTAAATAAGACTCCAGGGTACTGGACCCTGGTTTGTACCTCAGACTGGAGGCTCAGGAGAATGAAAAATTAACAAGAAAGCTTTCAGTCAGCATTAGAACTCAGTCATTAGGTTGCAAAGGGCTTAGTAGTTCACCTTAGAAAATAGCTTAATCTAGCAAAACATAGCAAAAGTCCTTTAAAATTCCAAAATTTAAATAGTTGAAGTATGAAAGTTTGTTCAATCACAACGAAATAAAATGACATAAGAAGAAAAAATATAACCCTTATATATATCCCAAAATGTGTACTAGGTTTGATTCCACAGGATATATTCATAATAAAGTTATCAAGATGAAACAAAAATATTTAACAATTTTATATAAAGATGTCTGAGCTGTAAAAACAAGTCAATGCAAATATCAAATCATAATGCACAAGGGAGGATTCTGTGTTTGTTTGCTAAATGCCAGACCATGACTTATAAGGTCTTTTTCTTATAGTTTTTAATACTTCGATTAGAGAGCCAGATGCATGTGTTTTGCAAGTGGATCTGTATAGGTTTTCTTATACACAGTTGTTTTCATTCTAAGCACATAAAATATCAAGTTAAAATGGCCAAAGTAGTTTTCAGTGGACTGGAACATATTGATTGAAAAATTCTTTAATTTGAAATGTTTCTGTCAGGTTAATGAATTTGAGTAATAAAATCATATTGAAAATACCTACCTGTGAAAAAGAGGCTATACAAAATCAATGGGGAGGAAAATATGTAGGCGACAAACTGTAAATTTTCTGAAAGAAACTTAGTTTGTCTGATATAAGCAATATTTGATTATTAAGTTTCTTTCATCACAAGATATGTTGATGTGATTTCGCTTATCTATGCATTTATCTTGGTTATGTATTGTTAACTGGCAGATTTGTCTGAGATCATTTTGTCAATTCTTAAAATACCAAAAATAATGTATTTTCGATTAGACCTACTCCAAATTAAGAGAATGTACGATTATCTGGTGTATCTGGTGTCCTGGGCATAGTAGAGATTCAACAATGATAACAACAAAATCAAGTTTTCTAATAATTTCAATTAACAATGGGATTTGAACTATGTAAAATGATAGAATAATTTCACATTCCTCAATAGACATAGATATCATATAAAATGGATTGCTTTATTAAAATTTGTAATAAAATGAAATTCTATTCTATTTCAGATTCCTAAAAGAGTAAACCTCTTAGTGATATCTATTTAACTTATTGTTAGATAGAGTTTAACACAGACTTCTCTGGGTCAGAAACTAAACTTAAAACCTTATTGCTGTGACAGCAATAAAATGGAACTTTAGTAGTATACTGGTTAGATAGACATAAAAATTGACTTATGTTGAAATTATAAGCTCTACTTAATGCCCTAAATGAAACAGAGAGAGAGAGAGAGGGAGAGAGAGACAGAGAGACAGAGAGAGAGAGAGAAAGAGGAAGGGAGGAAAGGAGAAACATAGAGACTGAGAAACTGAGGCAGAGAGAGAAAGATTAAACAATTGAGACAGAGATTCTAAAGATTGAGCTTTGGACCTTCTTGTATAATTTCTTTCTAAAAATGAAAGTTTAATGTTTAAAAAAAATTTTTTAAGGCACCTGGGTGGTTCAGTCAGTTAAGCGTCTGACTTTGGCTCAAGTCATGATCTCACTGTGACTCATGTGTTGGAGCCTCATGTTGGGCTCTGTGCTGACAGCTCAGAGCCTGGAGCCTGCTTCAGATTCTGTGCCTCCCTCTCTCTCTGCTCCTCCCCCACTCGCACTCTATATCTCTCTCAAAAATGAATAAAAGTTCAAAAAAATTTTTTAAATGAAATTTTATTATTTATAAGCTTCTGTTCTTGTAAAATGATTCCAGTGTAGCAACATTATTCCATAGAAGAGCATTAAACTAATATTAATAATACCCCTTAAAAGGTTATTAGATTCTGGTTAATGATTTTGTTTGTTTCTTTGTTCTCCAGGTATCTTTATCCACCATTTTCATTCTTTTCTGCAGTGACTTAATGATAAAAATTAGTTAATTAATTAATTCTGGAAATTTAACTGTGAAAGCAAATACTTGGATTTTCTTTATATGGTTTTTCCCCTATTGCTAGAATGTTACAAAGGTGCTGTCCTTCTATTTTTGTTGTGCTTTATAAACATCTACTGAATCTGCTGTTTGCAAGATTCATATAGGACATGGATGCCAATAAACCTTGTTGTGCTATATTTAATATAGTATTAAGTGGGTCTCTAGGAAGATTTTGCCTGTGACTTGATTACAACCCAAAACAAACAAACAACAATATCGGTTTGTGTAAAGAATGAAAATTGAGAAATTGTAAAGAAACGTATGCTACAGCTTGTGACTTATACATTAGCAGAGTTTAAATCTGGAAAATAAAACAGTTAATGTTGAACTTTTTTTTTCTCTATTGGCTACAATAGTAGCTGAAATGATGCTGTTTGGAATATGGTAAACAAAGGCCAAATTTCAGTTGAAAAAAACGTAATTCAATAAATGGCTTTAGGAAAATTGATTTACAGTTTGAAACAGAATATATTTACATAAGTATTTCCCACCACACAATAAAATAGATTTCAAATATATCAAGTTGTTTTAAAACTGAAAAACAATTTGGAAACATATATATATATATATTATTATGTTCAGAGAAAGTCTTTATAAGAATAAAATGGAAGGGTACCTGGGTGGCTCAATCAGTTGTGTTTCACTTTTGATCTACTCAGGTCATGATCCCAGGGTTGTGGCATTGAGCCCCACATTGGACACTCTCTCCTTCTCCCCTCTCTCTGACTCGTGCGCTCTTGCTGTCTCTCTCTCAAATAAATAAAATGAAACAAAATTAAATAATAAAATGAAAATGTTGCAAAAAGAAATATTTATCAGCTTAAGAAAATTTGTTTTTTCAAAATGTTTATTTATTTATTTTGAGAGAGAGAGAAAAAAAAACACAAGCAGGGGTAGGGCAGAAAGAGAGAGAAAGAGAGGGTTGGGGGAGACAGAGAAAGAGAGAGAATCAGGAAAGTTCCATGCTGTCAGCTCAGAGCCCCATCCATGGCTTAAGCTCACAAGCCATGAGCTCTTGACTTGAGCTGAAATCAAAGAGTCTGATACTTAACTGACTAAGCCACCCAGGCACCCCCTTGACTATGAAATCTTTAACTTTTGAGTCCCATATAACATTGTAAACAAGGTTAATGTGCCAGCAAACAAATGAGAAATAAACTGGTAGAATGATTGTTGAAAACATGGTGGATAGAGGTTGATATTATTATAGGAATGAGTACTTGAAATAAGTACTAATTTCAAACTTAAAATGCAAGTGGGTATGTATAAAGAATAAATTATAATATATTACAAAAATATTCTACTTTATTAGTAAGAGAAAATTAGTGAACTTCCAAAAATGACAGATACCGCCTTATAAGATTTTTAAAATTTTTTAAATCTTTATTTATTTTTGACAGAAAGAGAGACAGAGAGCAAGCAGTGGAGGGGCAGAGAGAGAGGGAGACACAGAACCCAAAGCAGGCTTCAGGCTCTGAGCTGTCAGCACAGAGCCTGATGTGGGACTCAAACTCATGAACCATGTGATCATGATCTGAGCCAAAGTCGGACCCTTAACTGATTAAGGCATCCAGGTGTCCCACCACGTTATAGTTTTGATGAGAAAGCAAAATAGTACAACTTTCATATGTTCACATACCATTGTCCAACAATTACACTTTAAAACATTGTTTCTAAGGAAATAATCAGAGTTGAGTACAAATATACATGTAAAGTATGTAAATTCCAAATAGTAATGGTTTTGTAAGTGAATTTTGGTATAATATTTCAATTAAATTTTAATAAAATGATTCCATGGCAATTATTTTCAGTATTCATAATATTAAATTAAGAAGAAAACAAATTATATATATTATATATAGCAAATTATATATATCCAATTTTCTAGTTATACATTTTATTTGTATATATCTTAAAATGAATAGACATAGATGTAAATCTGAAGCAAATTTCTTTGCAAATTTCTGGTATGATGTCATCATGTACCTAAAGGTCAAAAACAGCAAATATGTACATAATCAGCTAGATGAGTTTCAAGCAATTAAAATTTATTTTTTCCAATATTCACTGAACTGTGTTAGGCATTGAGTTAGGCATAATAGATACACAAAGCCTTTCCTTTTGTTCAAGAGACAAAGTAAACAAAGAAAAACTAAAATGGTAATGCTGTAAACTTGAAAATGCATAGGAATAAAATATGAATTCTTAAAATAAAACTTTGGAAGGTGCTAGATCCTTGGCAAGGACCTAAAGAAGGACTTTTGGAACATACCTCTGTAACAAACAGAAGTGGGACAAGCCCAAACTATGTAAAGAATGATAGCATTAACAAAAATACATGTAGATATGTATGTTTTTCCCATGAAGATTATATTTTTGGTTAATTTGTTCCTATTTTTTACAGTGCTTTATTTTACCAAGAAGTCAAAGAAAATAAAAATTCTGATTTTAATGAATGTCAGGCAATCTGCTTGGCCACCAGGAAAAAGGTTTTTCCTGGGGAGAATTGGGAGCGAGATACAGAGTTTAATCAGAACATGTGTGAGAGAGAGAGAGAGAAGAGCAAGAGTCAGGCACATCTATTCAGGGTTTGCAAAATGATCTGTCCAGGCAAGAAGTCACCCAAAAAACAGTTGTATTATTGGGCATAGTTATGGAGGATGAACTATGAGAAAAATAACTCCAAATCAGAATAATTAAGAATCACCCATTAATTAAATACATGAACTAAAATAAATGCAAGGACCAGAGATCATAGTTCTTAAGGCTCAGAAAATTTAGTGCACCATACAGTATAGAGAAATTAGAAAATGATGCAGGTCCCTAGGGTAAGTTTTGGTCATAATGAGTCTCCAGCAATGCAAAACGCTGAAATAGAATGGACTTGAGGATACTCCTGTTTCGGGAAGAGCTTAATGAAAGGGTGCAAAAAACCTTGGCAGAATATTTTCTCTCCCCTGCTTCTGACCAATCAGGAGTCACTTCTGGAAACAACTATTCTGTGGAATAGAACAAGCTCTTGGCTCATTACTGAGCCATGAGCACAGTGTCACATAGGTCTCAGTGGGAAAAAATGAAGAAATCCATTAGGAAGAAGTCAGAGGACAGTTGCACAGAGTCATGCTGTGTAGTTATGGTCCTACTGTTGTTAAAAACATTCCAAAAATAGCTGCATCTCAAAAGTCACCAAGGAATAAATAATATTGAATGCTTTTCATGTTAAAAAATAATTCTTTATACTCTCTAATAATGTTCACTGCTGACATCTACAGAGATTTGCAAAAAAATAAAAGATGCTTAATGTCGGCTTGTCAAATATAATATTCCCTCTGTCCTTTAACAGGTTTTTGGTAACATGCTTGATTTCATTTATTTCTTGGAATTATTATTTTTGTGGCAATTATTCTAAACCAATGGGAGGAAAAACCTACAAATTATTCTTGAAGTGTTTTCTGGCCCAGAATAGGAAAAAAAATCCAAATAACATTTTCAGAACCAATATATGTTGAAATATAATTAGCCTGTAGTATTTGAATACCTCTCCATGGATACTCAGCAGCTAAATGAAGACATGCCCATGGCTGAGGTGTAGCATCTGGATCTTGGCAGGAGTGAGGCTGCCTTTTATTTATTTGCATTTAAACTTCATATTTTGGGAGAGCTTTAGATTTACCAGAAATTAGCAAAGAACGTAGAAGAAATTTCTGTAAAGCCCTCACCCAGTTTCTCCCATTGTTATTATCATTCTAATACTTTTGTCAAAACTAAGAGACTGACACTGGTATAGAAAGAAGAAATTGACTAAATTCCAGACTTCATTTGGATTTCACATTTTTCTCATGGATTTTTTTTTTTTCTGTTCCTTGATATAATCCAGGTGTTTTAGTCTGTTTGAGTTGCTGTAACAAAAATACCCTAGAGTAGAGGGTTTAAACAGCGTTTGTTTCTGACAGCTCTGGAGGCTTGGGAATACACGATCAAAGGCCAAGCATATTCTGTGTCTGATGAGGGTCTCTTTCCTGGTTCATAGTTGCCTGCCTTCTGATTGTGTCCTTACATGGTGAAAGGGGGTAAGGGAGCTCTCTGGAGTCTATTTTATAAGGGCACTAGTACCATTCACAGGGCTTCCACTTTATGGCCTAATCAGCTCCCCAAAATATCTCATCTCCAAATACCATCACATTAGACATTAGGGTTCAACCAGTGCATTTCGGGGGGTATTCAAATATTTAGTCTATAGTACCAATGTGCTACATTTCATTTCGTGCTCAAGTCTTCCCAGACCCATCAGCCTTTCCTTGTTTTTCATGAAAAGACTCGTTCCTAAGCCACCCCGACCACACCAGGTTTGCTTCTCTTATTACACAGTCTTTTGGGCCCCAGCCTGTTATTTCCCTTCAGATCCCTCATGGTGATTACAATGTTAACTGTTCATTTTCTTTTTTTCTCAATCAGATGGGATGAAACTTCAAAATTGTGTTTTCTTCTTTCTTTTCTCAATCCCCAGGGGCTGCAGTACTGTCTTGTTCATACTAGGAACCTGGTAGATATTTGTTGAATGAATGAAAGAATACATTGAAGAGAGAAAAGATTAGAGACAGGATACCTGCAGGTGATGGGGCAGCTACTGAGATTAATTAAGGGCAAGTTCCTCAGTGGACTCTTTATCTAGCACCTTCAGCTGGAGGCAAAGTTACCCTGAGGCACTGAAGGAAGGAGGTGTCAATTATCTATGAAAATGTCATTAACTCTTTGAGGCAGTGAGAATGCCATTGAGCACGTAATCCTGAGGTTCCAGAACACGAATTTTTAAACAAGTCATTTGAAGTTTGCAAGACCTGAGAAAGCTTTTTAAAATACATATGAATTGATCTTGTGGAAGAAAACTAAAACCCTTATACATCTAACATTTGCAAGAGTATGCAATTTCTGATTTTATCTATCTTTTATCTCTCATACGTGTGAATCCATGGGAAATCAAAACATCTAAATCAACACAGCTTCCTGTTGTCATGAAAGTGATTTGTATTATTCACTATCTTCATCATCATGACTTTACCACTCTGGGAGACCTTGGCCCAGGAAAATAAAGGAGGCAAATTACTTTGTTATTTATTTTATAACTTACCTACAAGGTCCATCAGTTCTTCAGTAGAAAGTACCAAAACACAAGTTATACCCCAAAGGATTGACCATTTGCCTCAAATTCCTTACTTCACTGTATTCACCAATCTTGAACTATTATGTTATGACTCTTTGGAATCCTAAATAAGCCCCTCAGTTAGAGTGTCATCTTAAAGCAGATTTCAAAATCTTATAAATATCCTCATTCACTAAAACTTTATGGAGGGAATTCTTTTCCTTACTACAGTAAGCAATAACTCATCAAGTCATTTTGGTGATTTTTTTTAGGGGAAACGACATTTAACACTTCTCACATTTGCACACTTATTTCCATTTTTATTAACTACGCATTTAGAAGTACACCATTACATTCCATTTTTGTGGACCAAACAAAAAAAAATACAAACAGTGAAGATGAGTTTTTACCACCTTTAAGCTATAATATTACAATGATTAAATCTTTTACTTTGATTGGGGCGCCTGGGTGGCTTAGTCGGTTAAGCGTCCGACTTTCGCTTAGGTCATGATCTCGCGGTTCGTGGGTTCGAGCCCCGCGTCGGGCTCTGTGCTGACTGCCAGCTCAGAGCCTGGAGCCTGTTTCAGTCTGTGACTCCCTCTCTCTCTGACCCTCCCTTGCTCACGCTGTCTCTCTCTCTCTCTCTCCTAGAAATAAATAAAACATTTAAAAAAAATCTTTTACTTTGATTTTTTCTATTGATGTACAGTTGACACACAATGTTACATAAGTTTCAGGTCTCTGACATAATGATTTCACAGCTCTATATGTCATGCTATGTTTACCACAAGTGTAGCTATTCTCTGTTATCAAACAATGCTCTTACAATATTCCTTATGCTGAACATTTAACCCCAAAATTATATTTTTGAAATGTAATGGTAAGTATATATCATGCTCACCAAATGATATTGCCATTCCATTGAATGGTTGATAAATTCTTTGTCACTATATTAAAACACCAAAAAGTTCCTATTTTTTATACCTCTTAAATCAGTCCCTCTCATTTCATTTTTTAAAAATGTTTATTTGTTTAGAGAGAGAGAGCAGGGAAGGAACAGATGAAGAGGGGGAGAATCCCAAGCATGCCTCAGAGTGCCCTCACAGAGCCCCACATGGGGTTCAATCTCACAAACCATGTGATCATGACCTGAGCCAAAATCAGAGTTCAATGCTTAACCAACTAAGCCTCCCAGGCACCCTCCCCGCAAAATGTTTTTAATGTCAACTTGTTATTACCGAAAAGCCCTTGAAAATCTTGTTTGCTGTATTTTTTAAAACAGAATATGTTTTCAGTCATATTCATCTTACCTAAAAGAATTAGGAAAGTGCCTTCCATGATTTTGGCTCTGTGGCATGACCAATTAGAATACTGATCTGTGAAACTTTCAAATTTCACTAACTTTGTAGACTATTCTAATAATAATCCAACACATGAATTAAATTTGTATTTCACAAAATAAAACCAAATGACTATCAGTCAATCAATCCCAGCCATGGAAGAAGTGAATGGAGCAGCGTAAACTATGTATTAAGTGCCCAATGCATTTGCAACAACAAAACAAATGCAACTGGGAATGTGTTATGCAAATCATATATCACGATGTCACTGTCAAGACCAATGTCATGTACATAACTATGGTTAGGAAAAGCATAAACCAGAAATCTACAATCTTGGGTTTTATTTCTGTTCTATCTTTAAACTTTCTCTGCAGCTTCAAAGTAAGAAATTCACTTTCAGCCTTCCTGTGTGAATTGAGAGGACTGGATTAGATCATTGGTTTTCCATTTGTTTTCTACAGAGACATGTCAAGGGCATTTTGATGGGAGGGGTAATGAATAGGTCCAGTATGAGGGACCCTTAGTCCCCACTACTTTAAATAGAACAGTTCTCTCTCTTCTTCTTTCTTTCTTTCTTTCTTTCTTTCTTTCTTTCTTTCTTTCTTTCTATCTTTCTCTCTTTCTTTCTGTCTCTCTCTCTCTTTCTTTCTTTCTTTTTTTATTTTGGACTTCTAAACTAGCTTTTTCAGAAAAAACAAATCAGTACATTAAACAAACCAAACAAAATGTAACATCCAATTTTTTGTTAAATATATAGTTTGGAATATGGCAAACACCGTAAATGTATTTCAAGTTCTGTTAAAATAGTTCTCAATAATAATATAATAACAATGATATAATTTGTTTAGTCCTTATGATATCCTGGACAGCGAAATATATAATATGATTTCATTCTGACAAGAGCATTGAAAGGTAGGTATTATTTTCATGATTTTTACAGAAAAAGAAACTGAATATCAGAGAGATTGATTTCCAATTATCCAATTCCTTAACATTTTTGAAAGCTTGGTTGTGCCAAATGCTTTTTTGGGTATATTTAGATTGCATACTTACAATAAATACCCTATGTAGCTATGCATTATGTAGAAAAGCCAGAACTGGAATTGAAGTCCAGAGTGGGTGACAATAAAGCCAATGTTTCATCAGTAATAATGAGGGTAATAAAACTGCCATCACTGAGTGGCACCTGGGTGGCTCAGTTGGTTAAGTGTTTAACTTTGGCTCAGGTCATTATCTCATGGTTCATGAGTTAGATCCCTGCTTCAGATTCTCTCTCTCTCCCCTCCTCCCTCCTTCTCTCGTTCTCTCTTTCTCTTTCTCAAAATAGAAAATAAACTTAAAGAAATACTGCTGCCATTGAGAATATGATATACCTCACCTTGACTTGGGTATATCTTTGCAAAACACTAGGTATCTACAATTTTATTTATCTTCACAATGCAGTTAGGTTCACTCTTCAATCATTCCAGTTTTAAGGATGAAAAAAGAAAGTTTAAATGAGGTAAGTGGTTTGCCTACATCTAAAGTCGTAATATTAGTAAGGAACAGATCTGAGCTTCGTTCCTAAATTGTCTAAGACCAGAACCTTCATTTAACCCATATCCCCTCCTGATTAATTTAGTGCCACTCTACTTCCCAATATAATTTAAATGTATTTATTTATTTGGAGAGAGGGAGAAACAGAATCCCAAGCAGGCTCTGCCCTGAGCCACCCAGCCACTAACTTAAAAGGTGGTTAAAATAACAGAGCCTGAGACTGGTTCTCTTCAACTTCAAGACATATTATAAACTATTATAATCAAGAGAGTGAGACACTATAAAAGAATACACAAATAGGTCAGTGGAACAGAATAGAGAGCTCAGAAAGAGATTCATATAAATATAGTCTTCTTTGACAAAGATGCAAATGCAATACAATGAAGCAAAGAGTCTTTTCAACAAATGGTGCTGGGACAGTGGGGAATCCACATGCAAACAAACAAAAACTAGACATAGAACAATTCTTATGTTATAAGCTGGACTTTATTAAAATAAAAACAAAAGCAATCAAAAACTTTTGCTTGTAAAGACACTATTAGAGAATGAAAAGACAAACCATAAACTAAAAAAAAAAATTCCAAAAAGCATTTTAGATAAAGAATTATTACCAAAAGAGATGAAGAATTCTTAAAACTCAACAATAACAAAGCAATGCAATTTAAAAATTGGGCCACACCCCTTCACAGACACCTAAACAAAGAAGATATAGACATGACAAATAAGCATATGAAAAGATGTTCCACAGTATATAACACAGGGAAAATGCAAATTAAAACAATAAATAATATATATATGAACTCATGCAGTTAAAAACATTTGTATAGTTATTATTTAAGTATGTTAACTAAATAACCAAGGAAATAGTTTTTAATATTTCTAATGTTTATTTTTGAAAAAGAGAGAGAGAGAGAGCATGAGTGGGGGAGGGACAGAGAGAGAGGGAGTCACAGAATCCAAAACAGTCTCAGGTTCTGAGCTGTCAGCACAGAGCCTGATATGGGGTTCAAACCCACTAACCGTGAGATCATGACCTGAGCTGAGGTCAGATGCTTAACTGGCTAAGCCACACAAGTGTCCCAGAATTTTTAATGTTTCTCTTTAAAACTCATACCAACAAAAATGAAATATTCTTTCCTTACCACAATGCTCTTTTCTGTAACAGATTTAGAAAAATAATTATAAAATTTTAAATAAATATTATGGTATAGTTTTAAAATAATAATAATAATAATAAATGAAATACCATGATACAACTATTAAGATGTGAGTACTTAAATATCTAGAACCATTACACCAAATGCTGGCAAGAATGTGGAGGAACACAGGCTCTCATTCATTGCTGGAGAAAATGGTACAAACATTTGGGAAGACAATTTGGTGATTTCTTACAAAACAAAATATACTGTTATCATAGGATCCAGCAATTGCACTTCTTGTTATTTACTCAAAAGGAATTGAGAATTGTGTCCATACTAAAACCGCACATAAATGTTTATAGCAGACTGATTCATATTTGAATACCCAAATTCCCAAATCTTGGAAGCCATCAGGATATACATTAATAGGTGAACAGGTAAAGGAGACAATGAAGACAATGGAATATTATTCATCACTGGAAATAAATGAGTTATCAGGCCATGAAAAGATGTGTAGAAACCTTAAAGGCATATTACTAAGGAAAAAAAAAAAGCCAACCTGAAAGGGCAAATTACTGTGTGATTTCAACTATTTGACACTCTGGAAAAGGCAAAATTATGGAGACACTAAAAAGATCAGAGGTTGCCAGGAGTGAGTGGATAGAGATGCATAGACAGAACACAAGACATTTCCAAGAGTAAAACTGCTTTATATGATACTATTATGGCAAGTATGTGTCATTGTACATTTGTCCAAACCCATGGAATGCATAACACCAAGAATAAACTCTAAAAGAAGCTATGTAATTGTGGTGATTTTATACCAATGCAGGTTCATCCATTGTAACAAATACACCATTCCAGTGTGAGAGGCTTTTACTGGGAGAGGCTGTGCAGTTGTATGAGAACAGGGGATATATGAGAAATCTCTGTACCTTTTGCTCAATGTTTCTGTGAACCTGTAACTACTCTAAAGAACAAAGTATATAAACAAAAAAATGTAACTACTCAACATTTCAAAGCAAATCAAAATCACATTGCACTATCACCTCACACCTGTTAGAATGGCTATCATCCAAAAGACAAGAGATAACAAGTGTTGGTGAGGATATGGAGAAAAGGGACCCCTTGTGGCCTGTTGGTGGGAATGTATATTGGTTCAGCTGCTATGGAAACAATATGGAGGTTCCTCAAAAAATTAAAAATAGAACTACTATCCGATCCAGCAATTCAACTTCTGGGTATATATACTCAACAAACAAAATCACTATCTCAAAGATGTATTTGCACCCCCATGTTCATTGCAGATTATTCACAATCGCCAAGATATGGGGAAAAAAAAAGCCAACTTTTCACTGAGAGATGAATAAAATGTTTTTAAAAGTAATACACATAATAGAATATTATTCAGCCATAAAAAGAAGGAAGTCCTGCCATTTGTGACAACATGGAATGACCTTAAGCGCATTATGCAAAATGAAATAAATCAGAGAAAAACAAGTACTGTGTGATCTCACTTATATGTGGAATCTAATAAAACTGAACCTATAGAAACCGAGAACAGATTGGTTGTTGCCGAAAGTGGGGCAAGAGTGGAGGCTGGGAATGGGTGAAGGTGGTCAGGATTGTTGATAAGCTTCCAGTTGTAAACTAAGTAAGTTTCCAGTATGTAGTAGAGCATGTCTCACATATATTTATACTTCTTATTAAAATAGTTGTGATGGAACCAAGTATAGTTGGGAGAAAGGAATTAAAAATAAAAAAGGAAGGGAGCCAGCGGCAGACATACCGTAGAAAGGATACCTCTACCTTTTGGCTTTAATTATGAGTCTCAGGTCCAGTTTCTGTCCTACTTAATGGAGCGAGAAGCCCTTGCCAGGCTTGGCTTGCCCTCCACGGCAGGTTCTTACAACAAAGCACAGTTTGAACAGCTTATGACTTGGATTGGTAGTTGCAGACTCATTGCACACGGTATTCCATTGCACCAGGCTTGAAAGCAGTGCCCGTTGTGTACTGTCAGAAATTTAGTCTCTAATGATTTTCTTGACTAATTTTATACAATAATCGTCACCCTGATAATTACTAATGAGGCTTAAAAATAAGACAAAATTCTGACTGTAGCCTAATAAACTATCACGATAGCCTGTTTCCATAAAATCTGTTGAAGGAGAACATAGTTTTCCATGTCAAATACGCACCTATATTTTAAGATTTGACTACGTTGTCTCCTGGAATGTGAATTCTTCTCAGTCCTCTGGGTAGATATGCATTCACCTCTCTTCTTCCTTATCACAGTGATCACACTTTTCATTTAACTCATTTACTTTTTATTTGTAGCTTGAGTAATTATTGTACAAACTACAGTTTATGTTCAAGAACGTGTGCTTTATAAGATGTGATGAGTTTGGAGACCACAAAAATGCCTAGAATAATTACTTGAATGAAGTTTAAAAACCCAAATTGCATTTTGCACACAAAAATATGTTTTGTTCCTGATTACTTTTCTACATTTATCAACTCACATTTGCTTAGAAATCTATTCATAAAGCCACAGTACATTTTGTTTTTATTCTCTCAACGTGGGAACCAAAACTGAAACTTACAGAAATGCATAAAAAATAAAGTGTTGAAAAATTCAAGTTGGCAGATCTCTACATTACAATAAATACATATATTTTCTTTCTATGAATAACACATGGTTTGGACAGGTGTTAGTATTAATAACAATAAGATTTGCATATTTTATAAACAAGTTTGCATATGTATCATAACATCTAACACTCCATACATAAATTTCCACAGATGTATCTTTCTCGTCTACAATATGTGTAAAACTTCCTAACATGTACCGAAAACACTACAGCAAAAACGCTTACTGTAGCAAAACTGGCCATATACATCTATTCACAAGACCTAATACACTGAACTTATGCAATCAATTAAATCACTTGCAAATTAAATTTCACCACAGGATCCAAAAGTCTAAAAGTACTCTTGGAGATGAGAATTAAATCAAACCCTTAAAGTTAAGATATTGAACAGTAATGGCTTGTTTGTTTTTTTATATGTTTAAAAGAAAGGCTGTAGCAATTAAAACTCCTTTTTCTATCTGGTGTTGTGTTGGGAAGGCATAAATGCAGAGACTCCCTTATCCTTCCTTTTGTTTATTTTTGGCCAGCTGCCAGTTAAGGCTGTAACTCTAGCTTGTGGAAATTGGTTGAGTAAATGGAGACAATGAACCAGGTGCAGTGGATAAAGATTAGAGAGGCTGAAATTATACACTTAGTGAGGTATGATTTTATTGTTTCAGCAGGGGCATCAACTCCTACTACAGGGAGGAGGGTTGTGGAAAGTAAAGCCACATCAATCATAAACTTCTTCCTGGACATGTTGGTTGGTATCTCAAATGGCTATCCATAAATTAGGTATATTACATGAATAGCTGTTTAAAATTTTTTTGGTTATGTTTTTATCAGAAGTATTAGATTGCATTTGTCTTTCTTTTTCTGTCTTACCACATCTGCTTGCCCACTGATGGATAGATTTGACAAAAAATTTTGAGGGCTTCTCGTAAAAGGAAGACAAGGAAGACATCTGTATAAATTTAATCTCAGGTCACTTACAAAATGTTCTGTCAGTGGAGTCTAAGGCTTTTACTACATCATTAGCTACTATTGTGCATAAAGATCATCTCAGGATGATTTGATTGATTACGGATGATATGTATTTCATTCTCTGAATTTGTAACATGCTTCAAAAATGGTAGATTATATGACCCTTACAAGCAAATTTTTTGGCATGAACATAGTCTCAGTGTTCTGAAGACATAGGCTGTTATTTTTGGTTATGATCTCCCTTTCTCAGCTGATTGGGTCATATAAAATTTCTGACACTGATCAAACAATTTCACATGTCTTTCGCTGGAAGAGGTGTGGTTTGGCATTCTTCCTTCCTTGCGTGTGACATTAAGGCAAATCTTTGGACAATTTACAAGGAAAATCTTACAATTTTATATATAAATAAATATAATAAAAGCAAAAAGACAAGGGAGTTAGAAATTCTTTATAAATCCAAGAATAATTCTTCTGCATGTGGATATCAAAGTTATTAAATTATTGCTAAAAAAAACTTTTTGCATTTATCAAACCTGACATATTCTATGAAATCTTCTATGTTGAAAGTTTTCACAACACTGTCATTTACAGGAGACTGAAGTATTTTATCATCCAATGGATGTTCATACTGAAAACAGCAATGTACTCTATTTTGTTTAAGCAAAACATGAATTAAGTAAAGTGTATATATAAAGCATATTTAGACAAAGTAATGTAAATCTTGAGTAAAACATTCCATCAATAAGAGCTTTGCCAATGATGTTTCTTACAATCCGAAGAGTTTCCCATCACACTCTGCACTCTCATCAGAAAGGATAAGGATAGTTCTCCTATTTACTGATATTTTTTTAAGTTTACTCATTTTATTTGAGAGAAAGAGGTGAGAAAAAGGGCAGGAGAGGGGCAGAAAGAAAGGGAGAGAGAGAGGGGAGGGGGAGAGAGAGAGAGAGAGAGAGAGAGATTGAATCCCAAGCAGATTCTGCACTGTCAGCATGGAGCTCAGCACAGGGCTTGAACCCACAAAACCATGAGATCATGACCTGACCCAAAATCAAGAGTCAGCCACTTAACCAAGTGAGCCACCCTGGAGCCCCATCCTATTTATTGTTTTTAAATCTTTATTTCATATAGAGGAATCCACCAGATGGAGAGA
>NW_027532163.1:381488-480863 GCF_008692635.1 Crocuta crocuta
ATCACAACAAGGGTCCTGCAATGTCTGAACAACCAATATGTTGTTAATATCTTTTGGAAAAGAGCACTAGGAACTCCTGAGAGTGCATTTCGGGTGAGGTGGACATGAAATTTAACTTCTCATTCCTTTGAGATTCCCATATTAGAAAACCTGGTCTTTAAGTAAGGTCTCAAAGTGTGTGTTGTCAAGAGCATGTAGTCCACCAATGTGCAGAAGTATTCATTGTTGTATTCCTGTGGTATTCGTTGAGGACACAGAAATTGTGACATCCTTCTTGATTTTTGTTGCTATGTTTTAAATATTTCCCTTTTATTAAGATGTATTTATTTTGGGGCGCCTGGGTGGCTTAGTCGGTTAAGCGTCCAACTTTCGCTTAGGTCATGATCTCGCAGTTTGTGGGTTCGAGCTCCACGTCGGGCTCTGTGCTGACTGCCAGCTCAGAGCCTGGAGCCTATTTCAGTTTGTGACTCCCTCTCTCTCTGACCCTCCCCTGCTCCCGCTGTCTCTCTCCCTCTCTCCTAGAAATAAAGAAAACATTAAAAAAAAAAGATGTATTTATTTTGAGTGAGAGATAGAGAGATTAGAGGAGGGGCAGAGACACAGAGAGAGAAAATGAGAGAGAGAATCTCAAGCAGGCTCTGCACTGTTAACACAGAGCCCAATGTGGGGCTCAGTACATGAATTGTGAGATCATGACTTGAGCCAAAATCAATTGTTGGGCACTCCACTGACGGAGCCTTCCAGTTGCCCCCAAATATTTTCTTTTTATTTACTGTTTTGAAATCCAAGGGTAACTTCCTCAAGAATAAGCATAAACTTTATATAGAGCTAGACCTAACTGTCTGACTCTCAGTAGACTCAAAATATTTAGAGATATTAGAAGAAATATTTGCCATCATTTGTTTTTTTCAGAATACAACCTAATATCATTCAAGTTACAATAATAACCTCTGTAGTTTTTACTCAAGTTTGATACTAGATATAAGAATATTTTTCATCTTTTCGGTGTTGTTGGGTTTATGAAATATATACTAAGATCATGTCAAATAACTGGGCATTGCAGTACTGTTTAAGTAATATTAGATTGGAAATAAATAGTTACTAAAATATAAAATAATTGTCCTGAAATTCTTATCTGGTTTAAGGTAGGACATCTCTGGTGACATAATATCAGTTTTATCATAAGCAACATAAGATTGTACTTAAGGTGATATTACAGGTTCTTCTTCGATAAGACCTATCTCTTCCTTCTTTGTCAAGTCCTTGGTCTGTGAATTGTCTTAGAAATAAGATTAGGTAAAAGACTTTCATCTTTCACTGTAGAAGCTATCTTCAGACTTCTGCTTACCATATCTCAATTTAAAAAATAATACTATACTATACTGATCAAGTTGATCAGTATGATATTTGGCCCTCTCTCCATCTTTCTTCAAAGATATTAAAATATATTAGCCATCATTACACATCCTTGTGAACCAAGGCATCATAATCTTCACTCAGGCATTGCCTCTAATTCACAAGTGATGTTATTGTACTCCTGCCATTCTAGAATGCCAGAGTGTCCAATGCCGTGTAAGCACCTTCTGTCTTTAACTCTAGTTTACATGGGAAACCACATTCAGTTCTTCAAAGATGCTAGTGAGCATTGCTCTCTTCCCTCACTCCCCTGTGACTAGTCTATTTAGTTTTTCTGCATGAAGATAATGTCCCCCAGGATTACTTGTAGAAATTACGGGAAATAATTCCCATAGGATTTTCAGAATACACCAGATAATTCCATTCTAAAATGATCATCTGCTTGAGACTTATACACACTATCAAGGATGTTCTAGCATCTCTACTTCATTTCCCATCATCTATTTCTGTATCAAACTTTGAGAAACCACCTCAGGATAATGTTAGTAATGTCTATAGGTATTTTTGAAACTCTTGTATTTAGAGACAAGATTTATTGCCCCCATGTCAATAAATGTTTTGTTAACCATCTTTATATCTTTCCTGTCTTCATGATGACACAGCAACATCATTCTAAATGTATACTTACCTACTTGGTAGGCATAAGTATTGATCCAGATCTTTCTTTCAATGCATAGGTTATTTCTTCTCAGAGCACAGGCTATACTTTAAAACTTAGGATAAGAGAATATCTGGCTCTTCAGGCAATTAAGGTCATAGGTGAACTATCTTGAAACCTACAAGAAAAATCTTCAGAATACATGCCCTGTGGGAGCTCTTTGCATAATCTCAAGGAAAAGATATGCTAGGGTCCTCAGGAGAGTAGGAGACAATTGCTTTTCCAACCTTAGAGGATTCAGGAGAGTCAGGGGGTTAAAAATTTTCTCAGGTTCATTTATCTAGACACTCCTAATCCTAGGTCTCACCCTCCCAGTCTCTTCCTTCCCTTTGACATAGGAAACCTATCAAGGCTAGACACAGAGTCTATATTGAAGCATTGTTCTCATTGTTCAAGGTGTTAACCTTGATTTATGACAGCTGCAATACACGTGACTGTCTCTAAGTGTTGCTGTAGAAACCCTTTGACATTCGTTGATTGCCCTAAGTTAACAATCGTATTCCCTGGGCCTATAATTTTCTTTTTAAAAACTTTGAATGCAGTTATAAAAAAAACAAGGCTATTCAACAATTGTTATAATAATTATTATTGTTTCCATTCTGTTTAGTGAAGTCAAAGCATATTTTGGTGTTTTGTGATTCACTGTTCCCCTTACCAGTTAATCACAGTTAGGAACTTTAGTATTTATGATGTGCTATGTGCAAGAGAAATAAGAATCCAAATTACCATCAGTAACATGGTACTTTTAGACTAATGAGTAATCTAGGTCCTGAAATCTATCCTGAACATAGTTAGGATCCTTCATCATAGTCACTGCTGTACTCAGGTTCATTAGAAAGCAGAGTCTGAGGGAGAGTCTGAAGAAGCATAATCCCAAAGATAGCCATTGAAGTACAGGAGCAGGGTCAGGAAGAGCCCATATAAAAATTTATTATCCAGATGACCAAAACTGGGGCCCCTGGATAACTCAGTTGGTTGAGCATCTGTCTTCAGATCATGTCATGATCTCATGGTTTATGAGTTCAAGCCCTCCCTCAGGGTCTCTGCTATCAGCACAGAGCCTGCTTTTCTCCCTATCTCCCCTTACCCCACTTGCACTCCCTCTCACACTCTCTATCTCTCGCTGTCTAAAATAATAAACACTAAAAAAGGAAAAGAAAAGATGACCACAACTATTTGGAATGTATTGCTTTATATGTTTTAAATGTCTGCAAAAAAAAAAAAGCTGTAAAAACTTTATCTCAGAACTGGCTCTGTGGGAGAATTTATTCACATCATCCTATCATATTGGTTTGAGAAAGAGAACAGAAAAAGATAGCCCTCACATCTGGGAGCTATTTTCTACCAACTTAGCCATGATGTTTTTTTGTTTAACAAACTTTTTTCATAATATCAACAGTAAACAAGGACTGTCCTGACTACAAAAGAAGAGAAAAACAAGATTATTACCAAATATGCCTGAAGAGTGATAAAAATAAATATATTTGCAAGTACAAAATCATGGCCAAACATTCTTTTGTCCTCATAGCTTCTTTTTTAATGATACCCTGGGCTCTGTTCTCTTCCTCTTGTATTTAACATAAAAAAAAATTCTTCAGAGTGTCTCTGACTTCCTAGAGTCCTCAACCTAGAAGAGCCCATGCTTCCTTGACCCTCCCACTAAATCTCATAACAGATTTCCAAAATTCTTTAGGCAAATGTGTATTAGTCAAAGTTCTTCAGAGAAATCAAACCAATAGTATAGATATATAAATATAGATATAGATGATCTAGATATAGATACAGATAAGAGAAGATTTACTATAGCAATTGGCTCATATATTTGTGGATCCTGAGAAGTCCTACACTCTGCTATCTGAAAACTAGGAAACCAGTGGTGGAAATCAGTCTGTGTCCTAATGCCTAAGAAAGTGGACAGTGATGGTGTACCATCTGAGTCCTAAAGTATGAGAACCAGGACCACCAATGTCAAAGGGCAGGAGCAGATCGATGCTCCCAGCTTAATTAAAAAGAGCAGATTTATCTTTCTTCCAACTTTTGTTCTATTCAGTCTCAACAGATTCGACGTTGCCCAATCACATTGGTGAAGGTAATGTTTCCTCAGTCTTTGAACTCAAAAGCTAATCTCTTTCAGAATACTCTCACAAACACACTTACCAATATTGTTTTACAAGTTACCTTGGCATCCTTTAGCACAGTCAAGCTGACACATAAAATTAACTATTACACCCTCTTAACAACCTTTACTGGCAAAGTACCACATTTTCCATTGTTTTCAGTGTTCTTTGCTATCAAAGGTTAATAAGCTTAAGTTTGACCATAAATGTGCTCCTATGGACTTTGCCTGGTGTCCATAAATAGAGGAATCATTCACACTTAAGAATTGCATATAGGTGAATACCAAGTTGGTTCCTATGGCTGCCTCAACAATACAGCTCCAGGGCAAGAAGCATCAGGGACATGAGGTAAGGTGCTTTCATGTGTGCCTGTTCGAATATTTCCCCAGTCCATAAAAAAAGGTTATCACAGTATTAGAGATGTACCAGAGATGGAAGGCCCATTGAGGTAAGGTACTTGATGTCTCTTACCCAATTACTGTCTAAACAATGTGGGGCAACACTTCAACTGCAGTATAATGTGAAATGTGCTCTTTAAGCCTAACTGCATTTACACTTCTGTTCTTTAGTTTTTGTTTCTTTATTCTGAGAGAGAGAGACAGGCAGAGAGAGAGAGAGAGAGAAAGAGAGAGAGAATCCTAAGCAGGATCCACATTATCAGCATAGAGCCCATTGTGGTACTAAAACTCACAAATTGTGAAATCATGACCTGAGCCATAACCAAGAACCAGATGCTCAACTGACTGAGCGACCTAGGCTCTACATTTCTGAAACATGCTGAGAAAGCAATATCAAGATGATGGGGATTGGTTAAAATTATTGTATGATAAACATTTTAAAATTGTGAATATTAAATTTTAAGTATCTTGTGATGAGTTTATATGTACACATTAAGGATTATTTATGCACGTATGTTTGGAATAGAATTTGTTGATAAGTTTAGGTAAACATACATCTAGAACCAAGTTATCTCTTCTTTGTAATTATGTCTACATATTGAAGAAATAAATTGAATTTAACTTTCAAGACAAGATATTGGTCAGGATGGTTTTCAGAAGAGTTAACCATTTAGGGCCTTACAGATGATTGTTAACTGAAATTGGTCTTCAATGATATTTGTTGCTAAAGTAGACTTGAGATTTATGTAGCCCTGTTGTCCTGTAAGCTCCAGGTATTTCACATTTCTCTTCTATATGTTTCCAGTGACCTCTGGGATGATATTTAAACAATATAGCTGACCATGGCTTTTTTTCTTTTCTAGAACAACAACAACACTCTTATCCAGTATCCTTTTAGCTGGGTACCCATTTACAGAATTCCTCTCCTATGACAACGTGAGCAGAATCATTTCCTTTTTCCATTTTAATAACTATAAGTTTTCCTCTTTAATTTTAGTTTTTATTTTCCATAAAATGTTGGAAGACCAGGCATAACACTCTTAAGTATGTATTGTTCCTTGTTACTCCAACAGGCTTTTCATTAATTTCAAGAGACAAATTTTCTTTAGGTTGTACAGTATATTGGAAGTAAAAACCCAGATTTAATAATCTCAGATTTAAGTCAGATGTTCTACTGTCTTTATTCATTCATCCACGTATTTCTTTATTCACTCAGTGAATATTTATTGAGTATTTCTGTACCAGGCACCATGCCAAGTACTTGAAAACAGTCATAAACATAATGCACTCAACCCCTGTTCTCACAAGGTTTATAATTTAATACCATTATGCTTAAGAATCTCATGGTAAATATGAAAAAGGCTTTCCGTATTGGGGATGACCTTTAAAAGATATGGAAAGGCAATTTTAATATTGTCTGCAAGCTCTTAAGCATTTTCTTATGCAGATTTGCAGAGGAAGGTGTCCTCAGCTAGGAAAGCAGGTATTCTCCCTAGATAAAAACAGTAATTTGGTAACGGGTATTCCAAAACAATGTTTCCCTACCATTAACACTTTGGTTTTTCACTTGGCAAACACTGAAAAGGACTGAATCTGTACACTTGGAATACAACTGGAAATAACACGATGTTAATGCTTTTTATGAAACTTGATCACTTAATATTTCATCAAGCTCAGAACATCTTCATTTAAGCATTAGCATCGCTGTCTACTATGAGGAAATTCCAAGAGGTGCATTCAGGGGAAACTAAAATCAACCGATGGGGGAAAATCGACATGTTTAACATCAATAACTACAAATGAGAGACTTTTCCTTTATTTATGCAAATCCTGATATTGTTAATAAGCCAAACAGTTTTGCGAAAGCCATTTCAAATCATTTTGAAGCAAAAATTTCTGATAGATTTAGTACAATAATTCTGTAAGTGGAGACTGTACTCTAAGAGGTAAAGAAATAAATACATAAAATGTGAAAGCTTATTCCCTGGAGAACAAAATTATTAGAGTAGAGCACAACAAAAAGTTAGTAATAAACTATCTTAATCCATTAAAACATAAACTTGCAAATTTGGATGATGTAAAACCAAGTGACTACAAAGATACAATATAATAGTTAAATAATTTTCACAGTTTTTCAGGTTTGGATCATATTAAACTTTTGTGAAAGTTTACTTCTTGTTGCTTATTGCTGTCATAGTTCTACATGTAACTGAAGAAATAATCCTAAAAGCTACTTTATTTTACTAGAGTTGTCTGGAAATTTAGACTTTGGAAATTATAAGTCTCTGAATCAATAACTTTTCGAACTTATTCTTAGATGTATTTCTGCCTATATGCAAGTACCACTAAAATCATTTTACAGTGGTAACTTCATTATAAATATGATAGAAATGTAGAGAGAAGAATAAAGTGTGTGTGATTCCAAATTAATGTTGCAATTATAAATCTTTTCCTTTGGTCTTTATTAGTTTCCAAATAGCTGTATATTTCCTTTTAAAAATACTGAATACAGATTAATACTAAACTCTATCAAATGCACACATATGATATTAGTTCATGTAAATGCATATCTTTAGTAGATAAGAAATTAATGATTACCATCAGTTAAGAATGAGAAAGTTTTGAGTACAAAGGGGTAGCATCCTTCTATATTATTTATATCTTGACTGGAGGAGGGTGATGGGCAGTGATTGTAGGATTCTATGCATTTCTTAAAACTCCTAACACTGTATGCCCCTAAAAAGCAAATTTTGCTACTTTTGAATTTTAAAAAAGAAATAAAATGGATTTAGACAGCTTTATTCTTCAGGCCACTCAAATAATGTACAAGAACTTTCAGAGTATGCAAATTCCCTTTTCCACAATTTTCTGCTTAGATTTCATCAATACTTTTTGGTTATCCTAAATTAATGATCATATAGTCTTTATAAAATTCATTTTAAGAGTTTTATTTTGATATTTCAAATTTTCTTTAATTTGCAGGATTCTTTTTTTTTTTTAATAGTTTATTGTCAAATTAGTTTCCACATAACACTCAGTGCTCATCCCCACAAGTGTCCTCCTCCATGCCCATCCCCCCCTCCCNGCAGGATTCTTTTTATGTTTACTTACTTTTGAGAGTGAGAGAGACAGAACACAAGAGGGGGAGGGGCAGAGAGAGGGAGACACAGAATCCAAGGCAGGTTCCAGACTGAGCTGTCAGCACACAGCCAGACGCAGGGCTCCAACCCAAAGACTGCGAGATCATGACCTGAGCCAAAGTTGGACATTTAATTGACTGAGCCACCCAGGCTTCCCAATTTGCAGGAAAGTTTTAAAAACTAAGATTCTAAAATGGCTTTAAACTTTCTGAGAAGAGTAGTAACATTTTTAAAGCAACCTTTACACGAAGAACTTAAAAAGTTGCCTGATTTTCACATATCTGGTGACTCCAATAGCTTTCTATTTGTTGGTATTGATGAATAGTATTGATGAAACACTTTCCAGGGTTTTGTATTGTCTAGCACATTTTCTTCTTAAATTCTTAAGTTCTTAAATTCTCTGACTGCAATATATCCACTAGTTTCGGTAAGAATACTGACAAAGACTTCTTCATTCGAATAGTATAAGTCACATTCCAAGTTTCAACTCTCACATTTTATTCTAAGTTTTGTTTAACAATTACTCATCATTTTGATTTGCCAGTTATTTTGCTCGATTGATAAGAAAACTGGAAGATGAGAAAAAATGGTCTTCTCTCTTAAAGAACTTAAAAGTATTCTCAAAAATATTAAATTACCGAACCCTAATGCTTATGGGTCATAACAAATGCCTGAAGACAGTGGTTCACAGAGGTGGAATTAAGAATCTTAAGCTCATTTTTATAATTGGAAAAGGATCATAAAGGGGCCCCTGGGTGGCTCAGTTGGTTAAGTGCCAGCTTCAGCTCAGGTCATGATCTCACAGCTTGTGAGTTCAAGCCCCATGTTGGGCTCTGTGCTAAGAGCTCACAGCCTGGAGCCTGCTTCTGATTCTGTGTCTCCCTCTCTCTGCTCCTCCCCAGCTCATGCTCTGTCTCTCTGTCTCTAAATAAATAAATAAATAAATATTAAAAAGATAAAGAAAAAGGAGCATAAATATCAAAAGGCTTTAACCCCAATGGCATCACATTATTGTATGAAACCAAAAGTCTCAGATGTGTGTTAAGTTGAATTTCTCAAAACTATTACTCAGGTAAAGATGCTCTTGCTTCCCCAGCCCTTAGGAATAAAGTGTGGAAAGATGGCTTGGCTGTTTATCCCTCCTTCTGGAAGTGTTGCAGCCTGTGGCTACACCTTGTTAAGAAAATCTCCAACTCAACATGAACTCAAATGAGCACTAATGTTTAATTAAATAAGTAAATCCTATACTTTACTATGTCTGGTCTGTTATTACACCTATAAAAGGAATTAATTTTAAAAGTTACAATTTTTCTGTTCTAAGATGTTCATTTTATTCTTTTATGTTAACAAATTACAATCTCTATTGAATTCTTTTATGATTTTACCTTTTATTTCACTTCTGTTTCTATATTGTTTATTTTTATAATCATCGTAAGTGCTTTTGTGCTAACACCAATACCTAAATTATCAGTGTACCTCTTTCAATTTTTCTTATTCTTGACTTGATTATCATTTATCATTTAATACCAGTTTTTATGTCTTCTAATACTAGATTCTGTGCCATATATAGATCTTGCAGTTACCTCTTAGAAGGACTTTATACCTAAGCACTGTAAAGACAGATTTCACTTCCTTTCAGATGGAATGCTTCCTAGCGTTTGGTTTGTTCAAGCTTTTGATTGAGATCCTGGCAGACATTCCCTGCCCCCTTACTCTGAAAGTTTTGCTTTTCAAAGATTTTTAACTTAGCTCTTTTGTGTTTAACTGTCAAATAAGTTCAAAATCTGACAAAGGTCCTAAGAGAAAGAACTCTCCTTAGCATGACTTGTCTCCCAAGCATTGTGAGATAGGAAGAGATTTTCCTTTATCTTTCCATCTCAGTCCCATAGCCTACTGTGGTACCCAGGTAATCAGCAAATGTCATGGGAATACAAATTTGGCAGAAAATTAGAAAATATTCTGGAAATTATTATGTCATGCCAGCTCATGCAACCTCAAAAATTATGCTGATTCTTCTTTTTCCCAGTGCAGCTTTTCTGCTTATAACCAACCTGATTTTTAGCTCGGAATAAAACTTGAAAAATAGCCACTAACCACCTCAACTCAAGCTAGTACAGGTTCTTCCCTCTCTGCTAGTTTAACCTATTGTTCTGGCTTCTGCAGATTTCCAATGTGTTCACTTATGCGACCCTCAAATGCATCCCTTTATTTACAGTCTTTGTAGAAGAATTGATGATGTGCTGCTACATGCTGTGTCCTACTAAGAAATGGATTATACCAACTGTGCTCTGCATTGCTTTTGTGCTTGATTTTAACTTTTGCTGCTGGGGCATAGGTTTCTAGGATCCCAAACAGATGGATTTTTCCAGGTTAGGATGGTTTTGTTGCAAGTTAATAAACTGTACATTTCTTTGGAAGGATAGCTGTATATAGTATTTTCAACATCACTGAGTCTTTTTTTTAATTTAATTTTTTTTAAATTTTTATTTATTTCTAGAAAAGAGAGAGAGAGACAGAGTGAGCAGGGGAGGGTCAGAGAGAGAGGGAGACACAGACTCTGAAATAGGCTCCAGGCTCTGAGCTGGCAGTCAGCACAGAGCCCGTCGCGGGGCTCAAACCCACGAACCGCGAGATCATGACCTAAGCGAAAGTCGGACGCTTAACCAACTAAGCCACCCAGGTGCCCCCAACATCACTGAGTCTCAAAAAAGGTGGATGTTACAGTAGAATTAGGCAAGACTCCAAAGCCAATCTAGCCTAATAGCTGCACATAGTCTAGAGATACCTTGTCACTGAAATAGTGAAGCATAAATTATCTAATCAAACATGGTTGATAAAATTTTTTATTGGCATCTACTTTATATAAGTAAAATACATTTTTATGAACAAAATAATAATCAAAGGATGTACTTATAACAAAATTAATGTAGTACATTAAAAATGTATCTGAAAGATAATCTTAGATGTCTAAAACATTTAAAAATGGAAGCATTTCATATTTTAATATAATACATATTACCAGAAAATCACAAAACTATACAACAATGTAAAATGAGAAGCAAAAAAAACAGAAAACAAAAAACATAAAAATGTAAGTTGAAATTGAAATTAATAAAAGAGTGAAGAAACTATAGAAAAGTTTGGTAACATTAAAATTGATTATTTTATGACAGTATTGGAAGAAATAAGACCTTGAGTATCTGATGAAAGAAAATTAAAATTATATAACAAAGTTATGCAATGTTGGAAAGAGTAAATTGAGATATGCCAACTATTAAAACAAGATTAAAGGGATGCTTCACAAATTAATTTTAAGAATGTTGGATATTTAATGACTCTAAACATGTCTCAGAAAATTTCTACTGGGAAAATTTATCTAAAGAGTTACAAACCTCTAAAAAGCATTTACTCAGAGATGAATATTTAAATGAAAAAGATACTATATCCAGATTATTTTACATCTAAAATTTAATGTTTATATATACCCATGTTATTTCTGCGATTATATAGTATATACAAAGATACTAAAACTCTTTCCCAAATATTCTATACCTCTTAATTTCAAAATCTGTTTAACAAATTAATGATCAATACCATACCATTATATCAATATTTGGTTTAAAAAAAGATTTATGAAGAAACTTGCTACCAATCAGAAGCAATACATTGAAGAATTTATTTATTTTTTTAAAATGTTTTATTTATTTCTAGGAGAGAGAGAGAGACAGCGAGAGCAGGGGAGGGTCAGAGAGAGAGGGAGTCACAGACTGAAACAGGCTCCAGGCTCTGAGCTGGCAGTCAGCACAGAGCCCGATGCGGGGCTCAAACCCACGAACCGCGAGATCATGACCTAAGCGAAAGTCGGACACTTAACCGACTAAGCCACCCAGGCGCCCCAATACATTGAAGAATTTAAAATGAGGTAATGACAAACATGATGAATTATATTTACCAGTAGTTCCAACGATCAACAAATCGAAAAAATGAGTATATGAAACACTGTTTCCGTAAAGAATCCGTGGTATTCCAGTGACCAAAAATATTCAGCTTTTTTTCTGCAATTTAGATAACAAAATGAAAAAAGACCTTTGTTACATTTCTATTACATGCAAAGATATACAAATAAAGAGGAAATAGTATCTTTATTTGCAAATTATATATTCTATGTATAATCCCTAAGTATTATTGACAAGCAATCTTGACAATAAATAACTGAAATTTATAAGAAATTTGATAATTAGCAACATCCAGTTAAAATAAAATTAGAAAAATACAAGTGTTTAGGAATAAATATAACAGAAAAAAAGGGCCTATGTGAAGAAAACTCTACTTCATATAGAAAGATATAAAACTTCATGAAATATCATAATAAAACAAGATCTGACTTAATGTATAGACAATTATATTCTGGAAATAACTCACAGTTATAAAAATGTCACTTCTTCCTAAATTAATTATAAATGTAATAAAATTCCAATCATATATCAAGTGATATGTGATTTGCTTTTGTAATTCATAAATTCATTTTAGAGTTTATATGTAAGAAAAATATTTTTTTCTGAAAATTACTGTGAAAAATCACAAAAAAAAGAGAATTAGAAAACATTACAAAAGAATAGTGAGGAGTTCCTCTTTTTTCTCCAAATTAAAACTCATTTAAAAGAATGTTAAATTAGATGTTTTGAGAAATTTCTTTTTTTTTTTTTTACAAATAGTTTATTGTCAAGTTGGTTNTATGTGCTTTGAGAAATTTGTAATGCCAGTATTTACCCAAGGAGAGTTAGAAAATCTTAAGAACTTTCAATCAGATGAACACTTAAATTTAACAAACACATTTAATCCAGATTATTTTATATCTGAAGTTTAACAAACACTTCTATACAATACAATTCCTGTGTGATTTCTGTCATCACGGAACAAGGAACAGACTAAAACCTTTCTTCCAAATATTGTCTGAATCTTAATTCCAAAAGCTGTAAAACAAAGTAACAAAAATACTATATTCAATTATATTAATATGTGATAAGATGTAGAGTTGATAAAGAAGTTTGACACAAGTTATCAGCAATTGTTTTCAAGTTTTAACTTGAGAAATCTTGAAAACATTAGTAGAGTTTGAACACTACGTAGGAAGCAGAAGATAAGAGCAAGGACAGGCAACCATAGAGGGAAATATTCAGTGGATGTCTGAGGAAAATCTATGTCCTCACTCTCTCATATTGAGTTCTAGATGTCATTCCAGTAGTGAGAAAACTCCCAGAGTGTGAAAGTCATCCATCTCTTCCCCCTTGGAGGCAGCAAGTCCCATGGAGTTTCTTAGGCCCCCACGGAGTGACAGTGAAGTTCAGGAGTGCTCGGATTGATTTGCATATATCATCATAGAGGATCCATCACAGAGCTGCACACTTGCCAAAGACCCAGAACCCAATGTTTTCCCGATCCCCACCTCTTGCCATAGAAATCTAGAATTCAGAAGTGGAGAGCAGGACCAGGGGCCTGTAGCCCTGGTATGAGGAGGCTGCAAAGGCTCTGTGTGGAACTCAGAAATCTCCGAGGACAAAATTTTACTTCTCAATCTAGGTTTGATACTGAGTAAACTCAGAGCCACTTAAACTCATTAAGTTCCCCCTAGGGAACTGGATATTTGCAATTTAGGTCTCCTCAAATGTTTATGTCTCCTCACAATTCACGTGCTGAAATCCTTATGTTTAGCGTGACGGTGTTAGGAGGTGATTAGGTCATAACGGTGGGATTCTCATGAATATGATTCTCTTGTAAAAGAGACGCCATAGTACTCCGTAACCCCTTCTGCTAGTTGAGGACATGAGAAGTCTACAACTCGGAAGACAGGTCTCCCCAGAACTCGACCATGCTGGTACCCTAATGTCATACCTCTAACCTCCAAAACTGTGACAAACAAATTTGGGTTTCTTTTAAACCACCTCGTCTGTAGTATTTGTTATTACAACCCGAATGGATTAAGACAGCATCCAAAACAAACATTAAGTTCTGTGTATGAGAATAGAAAAAGTTCTATGCTGGCACTTTTGATTTTATATTTATAGATATAACTTATAAAACCAGCAAAACTAGAACAACATAAATGGCACGTGGTGTCCCTTCAATTTGTTTCCTAATTGGGACTTTTCTGCATTTTTCACAAGGTCCTGGTGTATCTATGATTTGGTATATATATATTTATTTTGCTAAATGTTTGTTTAAAAAGTAATATTTTTTAACATTTTGTGGGCCCCTAGGTGGCTCGGTAGGTTAAACGTCCAACTTCAGCTCAAGTCATGATCCCATAATCTGTGGGTCTGAGCCACACATCGGGCTCTGTGCTGACAGCTTGGAGCCTGGAACCTGCTTCTGATTCTGTATCTCCTTCTCTTTCCCTGCCGCGCCACTGCTCACACTCTGTGTGTGTCCCTCTCTCAAAAATAAATACACATTAAAAATTTTTAAATCCACTTTTATTTAGCAAAAAACTCATCGCATTTTGTACTAGGGATTGTATTTTTTCATCAAAAGTTTCCTAAGCGATGTAAATAAGTCATGGTTATTTTCACGAGCAATGTTCATTCTCACACACTAGAAAATTAAACACTAATAATAATAGTGGATCTATGAATTGATGAAAAACAGTGCTTCACAAGGTTTAATATCATCTGCAAATTGTGGTTTTGATTACCAAAAAAACATAAATTCTCTGACGATGTATAGGGTAAGATTTTAGATTTAAAAATGTTGGGGATCGAGATTTTTTTTTTTTTTTGCTTTTAATTTTTTTTACAAATAGTTTATTGTCAAGTTGGTTTCCATATAAACCCAGTGTTCATCCCCACAAGTGCCCTCCTCCATGCCCATCTCCTCCGTCCCTCCCCCCCACACACCCCCATCAGTCCTCAGGAGCATACATATTTTTAAATGAGCTATGTAAGATAGTGACATTTATTTAGAAACACATGTTTACGGGTATAGAGGGAAGGACTGTATGTCTCGTCACTTCACTGTTTCCCTTTTGATGGGCAAGTTAACCAGGGCACATGTGGAATGTGTACAAAACATACTATTATATCACTCAGCAAGATAGCTAATTTTCTCTTGCCCAACCCCAACCTCCAAACTAAAAGAGAAGTGCTGGGACGCCTGGGTAGCTCAGTCAGTTAAGTGTTCAGCTTCGGCTCAGGTCATGATCTCGTGGTTCTTGGGTTCGAGCCCCGTGTTGGGCTCTGTGCTGACAGCCAGCTCAGAGCCNGGCTCAGTCAGTTAAGTGTTCAGCTTCGGCTCAGGTCATGATCTCGCGGTTCTTGGGTTCGAGCCCCGTGCTGACAGCCAGCTCAGAGCCTGGAGCCTGCTTCAGATTCTGTGTCTCCCTCTCTCTCTGACCCTCCCCTGCTCATGCTGCCTCTCTCTCTCCCTCTCTCTCAGAAATAAATAAAACATTAAAAATTAAAAAAAGAAGTGCTGATTAATAAAATAGATATATTACCTTTTATATTCCAAACATTAATGCTTCTTATATGTTGGGGAGAAAACATCCTACACCACAAATAGGTGCTATACTTGGGTAGCTAGATATGACTTAAAATATGTGCATATAGATCAGGCCTTTTTTTATTTGACTCAGAAATATTTCTGCTTCTATTATTTATTATAAACCTTATGAATACAGCAAACAGTAAAGAAAACTGCATAACAACAATAGATACTTTGAATATTTTATTAATATTTTTCCAGATATAGGCTAAATGGAATTATTAAAAAGAAGTAGTCATGTGTGTATGTATGTATTCCAAAATTTAATCATTTATATGCATGTATTCATATATAGACTATATGTAAGGATATATAGTATATGTGTGTGTATCACAAATATTCTAAGCTCTAACTATAGTATACGTATTCTACTTTATAGCATTACTTTTCCTAATAATGCTTGTTATGTGCTAATTTTTAAATTAATGCATTTTTGTACCTACATATCTGCATCATCATCATTAGTAGAATCATCATCCTACTCTTTAACATCGTATAATGTGTCTTTTATAGGTAAAATCTGAATTTTGTAAATAATCTCTTGTTTGGGAGCACACATATGATCAATTTTTAACATTATAAATAATGCATAAGGAATATCTACCATTAAACATGTATTTCATTCAACAAAATGCACATAAAAAACTGTTGTGGCAAATGGCCACAACAGCACAATAGGAAAAAACACAGAAAATATACGTTTGAGTCATGCTCACACAAATATTTATTTCCAATTACTTCCTGGGAAAGTAATATTAAAAGTATCACTATTTGGTCAAAGAAAATAATAATTAAGGACTCTTTCCACATATTGTTAAATTATATTCCAAAAAGATGGAGCCAAAGTAGAAATCCACTTTAATGTATGAAAATCACCTATATTCCTATAGATATACCATCATTGGATATTGTCATTTAGAGACATAAATATGTCAGACATATCGTTGTCTTAATCTAAATAATTTAATTTGGATAATTTCCACTTTTACTTAGATTAAAAAAAATTTTTTAATATGCTTTTTGAAATTTGGTATTTCTTCTGAGAGGTACTGTTACCTAAAGGTTAGAAGCCTGTCAGATTGTGCTGGTTTAAATCCCAGGTCGGCAAACTCTTTGCTGTATGAGTGTATGCCTTACTTTCCCTATTTATGAGAAATAGGCTTAATAATGGTGAGAACTAAGTGTAATAATAATAATAACATTATTATTGTTATTATTATATTACATACAAACTAGAATCATCTCTGGCATTTAGGAATTATTATATAAATATTATTATTGTATGCTCATGGGCATTGCCTATATTTATTTGGGAATTTATCTGCTGTTTTTCTATTATAAGAGATATTGATTCCTTTCAGCCATACATACTCTAACCTCCCTTAATCTCCACAAGAAAGAGCAAGTCTTTCCCTTAGATGCTCCCAAACTCAATGTGTTTTCATTCAGAAAGCTATAATTTCAAGGCTCAATGCTCTAAATCAACAATGCCCTATTTTATTAACCGAGAGACTTGCTCCTGAGTGAACCTGATTGGTTAAAGGGAAGTTTTACTTGTGCTGATGACTAGCTGTTCTTATTAAATAAAACACTAGATTGTGTCTGTCTATATCTAGAGGCACCCACACTTTCTTGGGAGGTCTAGAAATAAATACATGGTGGCTGATGAAAACATAAGCTTACTTTGCCAGTGTTTTTAGATAGATGATCTGCTATAAGGAAATCCACAATAGTGGCATTAGAGGAAATTTCCAGCTGATAACGTTCACTGTGTTGTTTTTCTGTAAATAATGACAACATTTCAGAGGAGAATTGCTGCAGATTCATACTCACTGGAGGGGGAAAATCACCTCTGGCTCAGTGGCTCTCCCAGTTCTGACAACTAGCTCCATGTCCCCAGGAGGAAACAGACGTTGGAGGAGTGCTACCACTTCCAAACTCAGACGGCAGAAAGGACAAGTGGTAAGGCCAAATCCAAGCAAAGAATTTGACATAAAAAGTAATTTAGCAAAGTCCGAATCGCTCTGTATCCCTTGGCTTTTTGATGATGGGCGCAGAAGCTCTGTCTCCACGTGGCCTCATCTCGCAGCAAACTTCTGAATTTAGAGAAATTATCCTAAAAGTTTCTGAAAGACCTAGACCTGACCTCGTCCTCACCATGTGAATAGGAAATCATGCCAGCTTTGTGTCCTCTTGTTAGAGATCCGGCCGTGTAATTAAAAATGAGTCACACTTTGGGAACCACAGAAAGACACCTTTCCTTGAGATTCAGATATAGTGCTATTTCTGGTAGATTCCAGGGGTCTAATTTATTCAAATGTTCAATAATAACCCAGCAGGGACAGTGCCTGGGGTCCTATCAAAAAGTTTCTGTCTCTCAAACCTCTTGTTTGAAATAAAAGAGGCTATGGAAATTATCTTCCTGTGGCCTTCTTAGTCCTTCAAGACAACAGAGGGGGAAAAGCTTTCTTCCAGCAGTCTATGTATGGTGATATTGCTATTTCTTCACTGTAAAAATGTTACCTCCTCGTCAAGCACCAGTCTCTGTTTAATTTAAACTGGAAGTTGAGCATGGAAAAGCAAAAAAAGGTAAAATCAAACCTGTAGAAAAAAGAAGACTCTTCCTCAATCGGTGCATTTCATACCCATGCCTCTGTCCCATTTGTAAGTAATAAATACATAATTGTAATGCATTAGAGGCACATATTTTATCTTTTGCAAATGCGTCTCCCAAAATGTGTACCACTGATTCCTCTCTGAAAGGACTCAGCAAATAGTTAATACTGAGACTAATGGGCACTCCTTAAAATATAACGTGCTGACAAAACAAAACCCCAACATAAAGAGATTCTCAAGAACAAAAAGGAAGCAAGTGTATTGATGCTTGCATTCAATTACTCTACTATAAAGCATTCATTCCTTTGGAAGAACCTATTATTTTTCAAAATAATGCGAAGTCTCAGCAGGTGCCATTGTAGTTGGCTGTGCAAACTGTATCTCCGCCAAATTCCAGTAATTATTTAGACCAGTCACACTCTGTGTGCGCTCTGCAACAGTCAGCATTCACTACGTCACTTCAAATTGTTTGCTGGATCTTATTGTGAGGATCGTGACATTCATTACTGGGGACTAAACCCTTCATTACACAGTTTGTCAAAGTCTTTAAGCAATACAGTATTTGAAAAAGAACAAGCAGAATTAGTTTCCTGTTGGGAGCTCTTAGGAGCAAAAACATTAAATAAATTTAAAAAAAGAGAGAGAAAGAAAAGGATTTCCAACATGCATGTTACTTTGTCACCAAATAGTGACAGCTCTTTTTTCACTTACATGTCACTCAGATCAGCAAAAGTACATAATATTTGAGAACACCCAATAACTTCTTTTTAACGGGAGTGTAATTTTGGAAGTTCACTTTTTCAAAATACTATCTTTCCTATAAGTAAATAATACCTATTGCTTGCAGTGGTTTGTTTGTTTACAACAGATACATCGTTTGAGGAAGTATGTGGTGATATTGGAATGAGACATTGATTACCTTGTAAAGCCCCTGTATTAACTCATTTCAGTGTGTCTTTCAGCAAATACAATTTTATAATAACTCCACTGAAGTTCTGAGAGTAGAAAAAAATCAGATGTAATATGTTCTATTAAATTTTATTCATCGTATAATTTAACAGCTCCTCCCAATTTCATTTTTTGGTAATGATTATCAAAAAGCAAAATGGGAGGGGCCTAGGTGGCTCAGTTGGTTAAGCATCTCACTCTTAATTTGGGCTTAGCTCATGATCTTGGGAAGGTGAGGCCAGTCCCTACATTGGGCTCCACACTGAGCCACTGAACACAGAACTTGCTTAAGATTCTCTCTCTCCTTCTCCCACTTGCTCTCTTTTTCAACCAATCAATCAAATTAAGGAAAATAAAAATGTTCTTCCTGTTCACCAGTGGACAAATTAAATGTTTGAATTAGAGTAACTCAAATATAGAGTGATATTGAATACTGCAAACTACAGCACTCTCTTCCTCTTCTGCCTTTCTAATCCTTGGATCTTATCTATAATAGTTCCAAGGTGGAATTGTTCAGGTAAGAAATGATTATTTCCAATGTTGCATATTGTTTTTCCCCAGTGATATACAGTAACACCACGTGACCTGTTATCTCAAGGGAAGAGTAAGAAGGTGTGGTTGGGAAACAATGCTGCATATATTTCACATGGAGTATTTTATCACAAAGCATACAAATAAACAAACAAAAACTCTCTGTGGGCAGTCAGCTCTTTCATCACAAAAAGATGACCACCATTCAGTCAAATAACACTTGGAATTCTTTTTTGGTCTCTTCCCACCATTGCTCCCTCTTCCTGACTATTTCACTGCCAGGACACTACCAGAGGATATTTCTGGTTAGTATTTATATTATTTCCTCATGGAGTTCCTTTATTTTCTTTCATAGGCACTTAAGGGGAAGTTAATGCAACATTGTGTTTTCCAGCAATCTTTTTCATTCAGCTTAACATATAAGATCTATGTTATGGCAACTAGCTTTGCTTCTTAGGTAACTCCTTTGAAGATAAATACGTGGTAATGTCTTCACTGTTATTTCATGGATTACCATCTACAAGACTAGAAAAGGGATAAAGCTCCTACGTAGTGGTGTAAGATAGATGCTCCAACACTTACTGAAAACCAGAGTGACTAGATAAGATATTGTCCAAGATAAATAAATCAACATGATGAGTTAAAAAGAAAACAGGTCCATCCACATATGAAAGAATTCTCAAGAAACTGAGAAAAGACAAGGGGATTAAGAAAGATATTGGCACCAATTGGTGCCATGTTAGGCAGACAACATTCTAATAGGATTTTCTGACCTGAGGAAGTAGAGGAAAGGGTCAAAGATACAAAGACTAAGGGACAAATCTGAAAAGAAGAGAGCCAGAGACTAGGAATCTAAAAAACTATGTGTAAATTCTGCCCAAATCCTGACTGGCATCCAAACCAGGTAAGCATGAGAAAGACAGCATGCCTCCTAGTTAAGACTTAAAAGAACGGAACTGAGATTTGAGCCACCACCTGAGAGTGAGCCCAATCAACTTAATTTCCTTCCAAAACCAGTAATGAAAGAAACACACTCAAAAACAAAAACAAAACTACTCTTCAGAAGAATAGAACTTAGAGTCTCCACACAATAGCAATCACAATGTCTAGTAAATGCTAATAAAAATATAGTGAACATAAAAGAAATTGTTAAATTTTCCAAGAGAAAAGATATTCAAGGAGACCAACCTTGGAATGACCTAGACAAGAAAATATCAGACAAAGACTTTACTTAGCTATTAAAGAGATACTTGGTGACATAAAAAGGAATTAGGTATAGAGTGGATAAAAAGTATGTCTGAGTTATTCAACTGAGAGTAAGAACTAAGGAAACAATTTCAAAGTGACCATCAAAGGAGAATATGAAGCTAGTGTGGGAAATGGAGGGACTGGATAATGGGAAATGATTAGGTAGATAGATAGATAGAAAAATAGATAGATATGAATATTTAATATTCATGTGATATGACATTGATACATGACTTGAATAGGGAAAAATCAAGTAAGCTTTTGACAGGAGAGCTTATCATTCCTGAAAGTACAAATTAAAATTGGACTGTAAGACCACATAAATTAATATCCCAATGTTTCATAAAGCTATATGTGCAAACAGACAACCATAGCTAACTGCATAGGGATCTGTATATTTTGGGGTGAAGGAAACTAAAAGAAATATGGGGAACATTTATATAATTTCTTCCTAACTTTGTATCCTAGGTCTAGAATACGGGTGGCAGTAAGGAACTGTTCTATTGTTAGTTGAGAGACTTATGTAAAGTACCATAAAAATAGAATACCTATCTCAGGTACATCTAAGACTTTTAAATCCCTTAGCAGGCTGCCATATTTCTTCGTCTGAAGCAACGGTTTTTGTTGGAATTGTTTTCTAATTCTTGAAGATTAGAAAAGACCGGGACTATGATAGCCTCTCCAGAAACAATAACTCTTTTAATCAAAATGAATTCAAAAATATTTTTAGTCAGTGTGTATGTGTTAACTTATGAAACAAAATTATGAACAAATACATCGCTTTATACATTGACTTTTCAAAATATCGATAGATTGTCTTAACCGGTATTTCCTGGCAAGGCAGAGTCCACTATGGAAACTTACCATCATAACTTTATTAGGGCTATAATTCCAGAAGCAGGAGTAGGGGCGAAGGGCAGTGTGGTAGGAATAACAGCAAAAACATACAAATGTATGTTACTGAGGTAGCCACCCTATGGTATCAAACAAAAATAACTGCCCAAATTAACAGTCTCACCTTCCAAATGAAATTCGTTGACTTTTGTGTAAATAGGGTGTTTAAAAAATTATTTTAATAATAAAAATAATTTAATATATCTGAAAATATCTATTCTCCACAATATATAGTTTCTCTACTTAATGTCCGCAGGTCCTTAGGGAAGGATAGGGTGATAATTATGACATGCAATTGGCTGTAGAGTCATTCCCAGAATGAACTGGTCTATTCTTGAAAAAATTAGTTCTGGGTTTATGAGCTGTCTAAAGCCAGAAATTTGGGTTAGGGACAATAGTTTTCCATTGTATAATGTATTTTTCTTTTCATTGTTTAAATTGAGCTGCATCCTAACATACTTTCTATCCATCTCACTCTTAGGATTTTTACCATTTATTAGCCATAGATCCCTGCAGATCATTGCACACTGATAGCATCTCCAAGGTTTTTTTTTTCCCCTGATGCTTAAAGGCTGTCATCTGTTCTCTTCTGTTCTGTAACCCCCGAGTCCTCAATGATGTCCACAGGATTATCCCCTAGTATTAGCCTACACAAGACAAGTACCACCAAGCTTGTCACAGCTTCCAGTGTCACCATGAGAGCATGGTTTATGTTTTTAGTGCAGGGATTGCCTTTGGACCTCCCCATAAATATTTATCAGGTGCTGAGCTCTCAGATCTTACATAAGATCATAAGGCATTCCCACATCCTCAATGCTGTTTGATCATTTTCTCAATACTATGGCCACTAAAGATTTGGTATCTCAAACTAATTTGCTATAGATCACTCCAAGTCTAAGATTCAAAGATTCATTGTAGGAAATACTTGGAAGACTCCTCCCCAATCTTCATCAGTTCCCTTTAAAAAAGAGAAGTGAAGGGAAAAGGGATTGAGGCAAAAAAAAAAAAAAAAAAAAAAAAAAAAAAAGAAAAAAAAAAAAAAAAAAAAAGAAAAGAAAAGTAGGTGGGGAAAGCAAACACAAAGAGCAATACACAATTGAGCACCACTTGGTGTGAGGCATCAAATGATCATTCAAGATTACAGAACTTTCTTATAAATGGTTGTATGGTATACTGCATTCTAGGACATTCATTAGGAGAAGAGAAAGGAAAAATTTATTTTCTATATCCCATTAACTGCTGTCTAAATTTCCTTCCCATTGGCTTTTAATCCCTAATATTTCCTGGGGATTTTTCCTAAGTGAGTCCGAGGGCAAAGCACAGCTTAGTTAGCATCAGGAGTGAGTGAGACAGACACAGAATGGGAATTAAGTGAGCGAGGCACTGTTAGTTCATGACCTTCTGAAGTAAAGTCACAGCCCATACACAGTGGTCATGAATGTACTAGCTGAGGTAGAGTAAGTGGCCAAGAGCTATGAAGTGAATTGAAGAGAATGTACAGTGAAGCATCAGAAATATCTTGATTGACTGTACCCAAATTGACATCAAAATGCACATGAAAGCACAGAGAAGGATGCCAGGTTTCTACAATACTGGCCCTACCATTGTTAGCCTCCAAGTGATGTGAGTTATCTAAATCCCAGAAAGTCCAGGTAAGTGGTTCTATATCCAAGATGCTAATGAAAAAGACAAGCTTTACTGTGAGAAAGCTATCTTCCTATGTGCCCAGAGCATAACCGTTCCCATTAGTGATTTGAAAGGCAAACTGGGCAGAATCAAATGGAATAAAGAGAAAAATGAAAAAGAAAAAAAAAGAAGAATATCAGAGTAGTCAAATATATAATTCTTGCTGAGTTAAATTCCAGAATTGAAGATGTTCTCTAAATTGTAAACTAATTAGATGAAAAAAAAAACTGATATATTTCAATTTGTCTCTAAAAAGTTAAACTAACTTTAAAAATTCTATAAGATTCAGATTCAAAAGAGCAATATGTGACCTAAGGATAAACAGAAGTCTGATTGTCTGGATTTCTTAAATAGAATATCCAGAAGACAATGGATTGCACTCTAAAGAAAATGAATATGTAGGCAACAATCTCCATCACACACGCCAAGTGACTAGAGCAATGTCCGATGCATATCATATACCCAATAAGCACTTTTTCAAAGAATAAATAAATTTGTCTTAAAGAAAGAAACAAATAATATAAAATTATTGACTAAATACATGATGACAGTTTTAAAATTACTCTGGTATTTCTATAACATTGGGTATAAATTTTGAAGGGAGCTCACTGATTTTGCTTTAAAATATTCAGATTTGTAATAAAACAGATGTTATATTCTATATAATTATTACATGCTACTAAATAGCATTCCTTTGTGTTACATAGCTTAGGCAGTACTTTAAAGAGGATATGATCAAAAATATTGAGCCACTGCTAGTTAGAAAATACTAATCTTCAAAATGCAATAGAGTCTATCAAATTAATTCTTCGTTCAATCAGTACTGAGCCTTCCTTTTGAGTAGACAATGTGATAGGCATTGCTTTTGTGATGATGGACATATTAGACTTGGCCTCTTTCTGAAAGTTTCTGGTTTAGTAATAAATGTTAAGAATACTTAAAAAATAGTAAAAGTGTGATACATAACAAATTACTGTATTGAAATTTTCTATTAAACTCAAATAAATACCTATTGCATTGAATGAAAAAATATAAATCCTTATGCATCCTTTATAGAACTACCATTTTGTTACAATACCACTTTATAAAATCTCTTAATTTCATTTATAGAAACTTCAGTCAAATATATAACGCATATAAGTGAATATATATAATTTTTATATGATAAGGTAAATAGAAACTCCTTTGGCGTTTGAAACTCAAAATGGATAAAGCAATTAAAAAATGAATTTTTTATATAGTGTCTCAAGCTTCTATTAAAACTCACTGCCTTCATTAGTCAATTACAATAAATAGAATTTATCTAACATTAAAACACTGTTAATGGGATATTCCAGTCAAATTGCTCTATTTTATCCTTCATATTTCTCCATGTCATTTTCAGATTGTTCATGACATTTGGAACACCTGAACTTTCTGTTTATTAAAATGTAACTCTTATTTAAAAACTAGCTTAAAAATCACCCATCTTCGTTAAGTCTTTACTACCTACAAATATAAAAGTATCTAAGTTATTTTTAGTTTTAAAGAATCTAGTGCTAGAGGTTCCTAGGGGGCTCATTCAGTTAAGATTTCTACTCTTAATTTCAGCTCAGGTCATGATCTCATAGTTCATGAGATCGAGCGCTGCATCAGACTCTGTACTGCCTGAGCTGGGTCTGATTGGGATCCTTTCTCTCTGCCCCTCCCCTGCTTGTTCTTTCTTTCTCTTTCTCTTGAAATAAATAAACATGTGAAAAAAGTATAAATAATTTAATGCCATTTATTTTATAAGACATATTCTTCATCATCATCATCATAATCATTACCATTATCCTTATTTTCCATACTTATATCTTATATTCCAATTAATTATCTTTTTTATCTATTATTTATCAGAGACTTGCATATCCAGCGGTTTATGTTGCTAAAATTACAACCTTTGTGATCAAAATATGTCTTATATAATTAGCCCGCAAACCTGTGAGGATCTTCATTCACATAATATCCCAATATTTCATTTGAATTATAATAATTTGATCATGGTTGATAGACTCTATTTTCATTATCACTGTCATGTTTACTTGTCTTTATTCTGAAAGTGAAAATAACCAGATGAACTTTATATGGCATATTTTAAAAATAAATTTTCCTCTCTCTAGATTAGATTCACAATCATCCTGCAAAATTGAATACTATAAATAGATCTAACAATCATTCTGTTAGGCATCATTTATGTTATTTCATAAAATAAGTATGACTTCAAACAAAAATATGAAGAGTTTTCATTTTGAAAATATTTTCTTTTGATCTAACGTGAGGGCAATATCTAAGGACAAAATAACAAAGCAACATGCTAAGTCTACTGCAAAATATAATTTAAATGTGTTTATTGATTTACATGGTATTATAATAAAACTGTGGCTTGGTTTGAACATTTCTTGCTTTCAAATAAAAGTGATATTTCTCTTCTGTACACTTCTGATTATGTTTATTTAATATTTATTAGAAACCCATAACATTCCTGGAAAGATAAAGTCAATGACTGATATGATTGCAGTGTCTAAAGTGTTTACCAAATAAGGAGGAAAATGTCACAGAGAACAAGCATAGAGTAAAACCAGGTACATATAGTTGGATACTTTTTCTACATCCAGATTTATTTTTTTAATGTTTATTTATTTTTGAGAGATACAGAGCATGAGAGGGGAGGGACAGAGAGAGAGGGAGACAGAGAATCCAAAGCAGGCTCCAGGCTCTGAGCTGTCAGCACAGAGCCCGATGTAGGGCTCCAACTCACAGACCACGAAATCATGACCTGAGCCAAAGTCGGTGGGCTAACCAACTGAGTCACCCAGCACCCCTCTACATGGAGATTTCTACACTTCACATTCCATGGCAAGTAATGAACTGTGTTGATTTTGCACATTGTAGAATTATAGTTGTGCTGATGCCAGCTGAAGGACGCCTATTACCTGATAGCTAAGTTCTCTCCAGAGGGAATAAAAATCTTCTTTCAAGAGTCCCTTTCTTATTTCCTACACACACAAAAGGTTAAGTTGAGAGTCCGNTTGGGAAAGCTGTTTTTTGTTTTGTTTTTTTTTTTCTGGACCTAGGAACTGCATTTCACTTGCAAGAGACATTATAGTTCTCTATTCTAAAGGGTCTTGCAGAAGGGTTAAAAAAAAAAAGGATTGGGGAACTTGCCTTTTATAAGATACCAGCATTTCCATGTATTTGTGCGTTTTGTTCTTGAAATCTGATTGAGTTCCATGAGAGATTTGGCACCCTTTCAGAAAGTAATAAAAATCATTAATGAGCTAGACTATTGAGAAATGTATTTATTGAAAAACCAGTTTCCTGCTGAGCTGCTGAAGTGCACAAGACTTGTCTGAAAGATGTGTCTGCTGTGTGGTAGTTCAGCAAACAAAGGAATTCATCACACTTCTGATTTAAAAGTATACACAGGAGGGGCGCCTGGGTGGCTTAGTCGGTTAAGCGTCCGACTTTCGCTTAGGTCATGATCTCACGGTTCGTGGGTTCGAGCCCCGCGTCGGGCTCTGTGCTGACTGCCAGCTCAGAGCCTGGAGCCTGCTTCAGTCTGTGACTCCCTCTCTCTCTGACCCTCCCCTGCTCACGCTGTCTCTCTCTCTCCTAGAAATAAATAAAACATTATAAACTTAAAAAAATAATAAAAAAAATAAAAGTATACACAGGAATACAATAGGGCACACTTAAGCATACAGAGTGGAACAGAATGAGATTGCATTGTTTCTAGTAAGTATTAGTATTCCACATATTATTGCCAACTTATAATGGTTTTCCACAATCTGGGGGTTCTGTTAAATGAATTGTTATTACATCGATCATTGTGAGCCTCACATTTATTGAGAAATATTGGTCATGTAGTCTGGTTCTCGTCTTTTCAAACGACAACTCTAAGAAATGAGGACCATAAAACATTGAACATAAATGTCATATATTCAAGTGTGTAGAGTCATTAGGTGAGTTTCCATCGGATTTGTCTACTCTTCCAGGAAGATGGTTCATTGGTTGTATGGAACCTCTCTTGATGTTTTTGCTGACGTCCTTCCCAAACCATTTTATTGTGTCTCACTATTAGAGGACACCGGTTAAGTTGAGCAGATGGAGTTAGGCACACCTAGAGCCAGTAATAGCTGCAAACATTTGATTTTGTATGCATACAGCAGTGTTTTAATGCTGTCTTTTAGGCAAACCAGTGTTTGCCTTGACTGTTGAGCCTCCATAGCATGGGGTTTACATTTCTGGGTCCAGAGCAGCTGCTCTATATCACAGGAAAAAGAATTCAAAGTAGATGGCAATCTACAAATGGCATGTTTCATTTCTGCTCATGTTGTTTAAGCCAAAATATGGCTTTTTGAGGTTGCAAAAGAATGTGGAATATGTTTTTCTAGCTGAGTAGCCATGTGACCAACTAAATCTCAGGGGGAATCCGAAACTAAATGAAAGAGGGGGTGATGGATATTTATGAACATTTTTTTCTGCCACATTTTATGTTTCTTCTGTAAACTTTTCATTTTCTGCTCACCACAAATCATTGAAGCACTTTCCATTTACTTCTAAACTTGGTTATGGTCTCAAATCACTTTTGTTAGAACTCAAAATCTTCTGTATAATCCATGTGGAATATATTAACAAAGGTGATGCTCGTTTTCATATTTTATCCTTGTTAACCTAAATATTTGACACTGCATTATAAATTTCACATCCTAAATCACTTCTTATTTTGTTCTGAATTTATGTCATAATCTTCTACCCGAGACAAGAAAGTGTCACCAGTTCTCAGTCTTTACATTTGATCATGATTAACTTAAGACTATATTCAGCCTCTCAATCTTCACCATAAATGACTTTTCCTAAATAGTGATATTAGGTGAAATATCACCTTAGTATAATAACTTAAAATAATGCAACTTGTAAGCATTGAGAAAAACAGGTATCCATGTTAGACTACTTTTCTTGAAAGTCCAAAAATCCTGAAGGTTAATTATTGAAGTTGATAATTCAAATGTTTAACTCAAGGGTAACTTGGATGTGTAAATCCTGACTATGAGAACTCAGGCAGGACGTACACCTTATGCTTTGGAACTGCTTGCAGAGCTTAGCCAGTTGTTTAAGCCTTCTTTTTATTCTTTTCCAACTTATCAATAGTGATAGCCTCCCCACGACTATTCTCAACAAAGGAATCCAGCCCACTTCGTCCTTCACGATTGACTGGGCTGCAGATGGTGACCTAGTTCACATACTCAGGTATTTTAAAATGAAGAATTGTGAGTGGCGCCTGGTTGGCTCAGTCGGTTAAGCATCCAACTTCAGCTCAGGTCATAATCTCACGGTTCATGGGTTCAAGCCCCGTGTCCAGCTCTGTGCTGACAGCTAGCTCAGAGCCTGGAGCCTGTTTCAGATTCTGTATCTCCCTCTCTCTCTGACCCTCCCCTGTTCATGCTGTCTCTTTCTCTCTCAGAAATAATTTTTTTAAAAAACATAAAAAAATTTAAATGAAACATTGTGGAGAAAAATGTCAAAAGGAGTTGGGGAATGCGAGGGGTAGAGAGTCAGTGTGCAACAAAGGTGAGGGGGACTGTTCACAGAAACACAGAATGACCACACGGCAAGAAACACAGACAGAGAGAGAAAATAACATGTACTCCTTACCTGTTCAGGTCTTCTCTTAATCCTGACTAGACTTTCAGAACTCTGCATCTTTTAATAGCAAATTCTCATATTTATTTATTTATTTTATTTACTTATTTATTTATTTAGCTAAAGTTCATTTCTGTAGCCTGCAAGTAGAGATCCATATGAATCACCTAAAATCTGTTTAAAATTATTGCCATACATCTCTACAAATGAGCTAAACATAAAACAGACCTTTAAGTGGAAACTTCAATGTGCTGTCCTGGGTTGATTTCAGCACAAAAGATAAAGAAACTTTTCAAATTTTTCTGCAAAATGGGAGCAATTATTTTTTTCAAATTAGATAATTTATAGCAACCGAATATGTTAACAATGGAGGAAATTTATAGTTTTTTAGAGAGCTGATATTTTGAGGATGTAATTAAATATTATGTCATAGACAGATTATAATGTGTTAAAAACTACACTTCAAACTTACGACATAGATTTGTTCAATTCTGATTAAGAAGAAATACAGTGACCTTTTTTTCTTCTTTTTTGACACTTGTTTGGGGAACTTAAAACATAGATTCTGCCTTTTCACTTTATTACGTAAAAATATCTCTTTAACCGGGGTTTTACATTAGATTAGCCTTATTTCACCCTGGTGATCACCTCAGCTTTCCCCATGTACAGCCACAGGTACAGTCATATAATTTTATGTCTACCATAATTATACTGCATTTTTTGCATCAAAGATGACAAAGGAAAGAAATCATATTAAGATACAATAAACACATTACTTTTTCTTTTCTACTATTGCTTTTCAACAATAGACTTCTGTAATATCAGATACATGGTAAAATACCCAAGCTACAAAGGAATGGCAGAGACATGGTGAGAGCAGTAAAGTCTGTGTGTGTGTATTTCTGTGTGTGTGTGCTCACACGCACACGTATGTGTGTCAGAGACAGAGAGAGAGAGAGAGAGAGACATACAACAGTTAGAACTAAGAAAGGATACCAACCAAGAGGATAAGACCTTATATCGGAGGATGTAAATATTCTATGGCACCCTATGTAAAGATTTAGAAGACAGGCAACTAGCCTTGAATGGCAAGATATTCAAATAAATCTGTGCTGCTGAAAATGTAAGTTTTCTAAAAACACGAGTGAGATAAATACATTTAGCTAAGTTTAACCAGACATAAAGTTGAGACATTAGTATACTTTCAAATGATTAATGGAATCATTTATGTGAAATTGGAAATACAGTAATTGTAAAAACTGAAGTATGTAATTTAAAGGTTTGCACTGAATATGGACCCTTTGAGATAAAAAGAAGTCATTTTCTCCCCCTTTTAATATGCTAAATAAAAAGTAAACCACATATCTATTGCTCCTTGTAATTACATTATGGGGCTTTTATTGGTCATGTCAAATTCACCCTTTTACACTGATACTGTGTAATCATAGCTTCATCCTCATGCAACCCTTGACCTGTGACATTGATCTGAACTTTGGATAGCATATACAGTAAGTGTATATTTAAGAGTGCTTTTGCACTTACTGGGAATAATACGGTTAATAAACCACAAAGTCTAGAAATTAGTACCTGCATTGACCAGAAATGTAGTCTAAAGTTCATAAAGTTCAAATGTATAAAATTTACTGTTTAAATATAATAGTGTCTTTCAACTGAAGGCAAAATGATGAAGGTGTATTACTTAAAAATAACAAATGACATAAAATAAATTACGTTGTACTCTTAGCATGTTAAGCAAGTGGCAAAACGCCAACTGCCTAACCTCTGGTCTAGCAAAATATGGTATGCCTTCCAGTGGGGGTGCTGATTACACTTGCTAGAAAATTTAAAGGCACTCTGGAGCCCATAATCCCACAAATTACTCCCTTGACGACACTGTGGTAGAGTAAAAGCATGGAAAGTGAGGATCTTTCCTCCTCCTTAGATAAGAATGATGAATCTAGTGGGAAAAAGTAGGGAAATTAAAATGATGTGGGGGATGATCTCACACCCTCAAAGCTCTTTACTGTACCTATAAGGAGCTTTGGGGGCTATACTGGTGGAAGTGCCAAATCACTTTCCTGTTGTAATTCTATAGGGGGAAATGTCAGGTGATTCTAAGGGCTACAAATAAAAAGAAACTTTTCTCTCTTTGTTGCATTTAAGAAAAAGTTTGGAATCTCATCTTCCATTTTTTGAAGGAGACCATTGGTGTGGTTGCTACCTGAGATTTCAGAAACATGGGTGGTTTAATAAGAATCTGCCAAAAGTATATTAAAGAGGTAGGCAATAAAAAGGATCTATTAGAAGACAGACATTGAAAGATGTTGGAAGAAGAAAATATATAAACTTGATCTTTAGAAAAACAGTTGCTGAAAAAAATGTAGAATAAGTCAAGATATGAGAGAATTGGAAAAAAAGGAAGTGGGAGAGAAAAGAGGAGAAAAATGTTTTAAATGGTAGCAATACAGACTGTTAATTTTCTCCCTAAAATATCTTCAAAAAATTTTATACTGTCTATTAAATTTGTTTATATCTGTCAGATTTTATTGATGTATTAATGTAACTATTTTAGTTAAAATAGATTTTAAAAAGTCAATTATTTTCCAGTATTCAACAATCAATTTGGATAAAATTAAAATAACCATGATAAGTGGAAGTGTCTGAAAATGCAAAGTAGAAAAGTGAAGAAACTGGTTTGTGGGCCTGGAGGCAACTTATGGTAGAGTCACATAACCAAGGTCGTGTCCAATAGATGCATCAACACATGATCTAGAAAAGAACAATAGTGATGATTTCAACAATAATCCACTAGCATGTAGCCTAAATTGTCTTCCAATTATTTCAGTATATTTAAGTTTAGGTTCTTATAATATGGAAGAGATAGAATTAGGTAATGGAAATGCATTGTTTTACTTCTGTGCATTTGTTTATTCAGTTAATATTATTGACATCTTACCATGCAGCACACACTCTCCACAACAATGAGAGAGATCAGGATAAATAGAATAGGCAGAGTTCTTGCCTTTAAGAATTTATAGTCCAGGGAGAAAGGCACTCTTCTACTAATTACAAGTGTGATAATTGTTTAAAATGGGAAAATATAAAGGTATCTTTTAATGTATGACTTTCTGATTGAACTTGCAATTTTATAATAACATGTTTATTTGCTTGTGATTGATCAATTATCCACTATTTTATTTTTCCCCCATCTTGCTTTTTCTTTCTTCTTCATTTTCTCCTCCTCCTCCTCCTCTTCCCTCTCCTTCTTCTTCTCCTTCTTCTTTTTCTTCCTCTTCTTCATCGTCTTCATCTTCGTCTTCGTCTTCGTCTTCGTCTTCTTCATCTTCTTTTCTTTTCTTTTTTGTTTTGTTTTAAGTACTCTTTGCCTCTGAGGTGGGGCTAGAACTCACGATCCCAACATCAAAAATTGTGTACTCTACCAAAGGAGCCAGCTAGGTGCTCCAATTATTTGCTATTTTTATTGCGTTTCCCCACTGTCATATTGCAACAGCATTGTATCAGGTAAGGAGACCCTACAGTTTTCATTATATAGATGAGGTCAACAACCACAAGTTGCTAATAAGACCCATGTGAAATAATCTAAGGAAAGTCAGAGAACTACAGTTCCTGGAGCAAATCCAACCTGCTGTCTATTTTTGTACAGCTCACAACCTAGAAATGATTTTGACATTTTTAAATGGTTGAAACATATCAGTAGAAGAATAATGTTTGGTGACACATGAAGTTATATAAAACTCACATTTCTGTGTTCATAAGTAAAGTTTTATTTAAAACACTTATCTTTCACTTCAACATTTTCTATGGCTGTTTTCATGCTGCAATGGCAGAGTTGAACAGTTGGAAGAGAAATTACATGGCCTGAAAAGCTTGCAATATTGGAAATCTGGTCCTTTACAGAAAGAAAAAATTGGCCTTCCCTGACTATAAAGAAGACACTGTTTATAATTTTCATACTATCCCAATCTTATTGTGTGATCAGTGTATGTGAGTCAATGTTGTTTACTGTTTGCATGTATTAAATCAAGCAATAAAAATACATTTAAAAAGAGGGGACTTCCTCCATTTCACAAACGTACAAGTGAAAAATGAAGTGCTTTTTCAAGGTCAAAGAGTAAGGGTTTGAGCAAACATTTCGCTCTCATCAGATTGGGCTTGCAAAGCCCGCTTGTGTCCACTATTCTGTACTAATACCAGGAGTAGGCAGTGTTCTCAAAATTTTCAAGATCGTTTCAAAATAGAAGTTGCTACAATTCTTTGTTCTGAACCCCAAATAATTTTATGTCAGTGAGTCATTTCTGATACCTGGTTGGTATTTTATGCTAACAGTGAAAGAGCTCCTCTGTTTTTAATTATTACTCCGCTGTTTGCAACTAAAAATCAATATAGTATCATAAAAAGTCTGCTTTTTGGATCACTTATTTTTGCACCATGGTAATTATCTACAATGACTATGTCTATTCATTCTTCACTGACCATGGAACTGATTAAATTTAAGGATGTGTAGTAAACCCTTACCTTCTAAGAAGGCCAGATATATTATTTGTTGTTTTACTCTTTGTTATCTATGAAAGAGTTTGGAACAAAATGGGAACTTAATCCATATTTATGTTGGAATTTCAGTGGCACTATTCAAGATATTAGCTGTCATGTGCAAGACCCACACCCAAATTAAAGGTAAATGATTAAATACTGATAAGTTGGATTCATTATGATGCATAATTTATACTCTATATCAGCTCTCTTGTCAGGAAAATGAACTTTAAATAATCTCAGTGACTTTCACCCTGCATGAGGTTAAGCAAGTGTACCAAGATGGTAGATTCAGCTGGCTTACTTTCAGGTTTAAGTATGAGCTGGAAAGGGCTGTTCCACACTGCCCTCTATAACCTTTCAATAAGATGGACCAAAACTAATAGAAAAACGCTTCATCTAACCCCCACAGAAACTAATATAGATTTTCAGGTGAAAATCTTTAATCATGTACCCAATAATAAAGGACATTGAATGAACAAAGTTTAGCAACTCTCTGTTGAAAATATGTTTTATGTCAATTTCTAAGTGTTTCTCTTTGTATGACTAGAAACTTAGAGTGAGCATCAAGTCTCTAGTTGACAGAAGTATTGAAATTCACCTCAAAAGCCCCCTCTTTTAACTATTTCCTTGTTACTCAGTACCTTTTACTGGTTTCAAAAATGATTATTACTATTAACTGGCTTGTATTTCTAATGTTATTTGGTTGTGTGTGTGTGTGTGTGTATGTGTGTGTGTTCATGCATAAAATCCATTCATCACTAAATTACAACTTGTTGAAAGGCAAGAGTCAGTATTTATTTTTCAGTCATTTGACACTTCTTTTACTAGTATTGATTCTATAATTTTTATATAAGTTTTAAAATAATGAAGTCATAAAATAAACATTGATTTTTAAAATTTAATTTCATATTGAAATTTTAATAAAAGCATAATAAGTGAGGTATTTATGACCTTCATGAAGGAACTCAATACTAATATGTAATTGCTATCAGTAATAACTATAAACTATGTCCATAATCTTTCTATAATACTTACCCTAGGCGCAGCCGGGTGGCTCAGTCTGTTAAGAGTCCGACTTCTGCTCAGGTCATGATCTTGCAGTTTGTGGGTTTGAGTTCCAAGTTGGGCTCTGTGCTGATAGCTCAGAACATGGAGCCTACTTCGGAATCTGTCTCCCTCTCTCTCTCTGCTCCTCCTCCACTCTTTTTAAAAATAAACACTAGGGGCGCCTGGGTGGCTTAGTCGGTTAAGCGTCCGACTTTCGCTTAGGTCATGATCTCGCGGTTCCTGGGTTCGAGCCTCGCGTCGGGCTCTGTGCTGACTGCCAGCTCAGAGCCTGGAGCCTGTTTCAGTCTGTGACTCCCTCTCTCTCTGACCCTCCCCTGCTCACTCTGTCTCTCTCTCTCTCTCTCTCTCTCCTAGAAATAAAAAAATAAAATAAAATAAAATAAACACTAAAAATAAAATAGAGAATACTTATCCTAAAAGGAAATCAAACGTTGCTGAACATGTACTATTTTATTTACTCGTCAGAGGATCCTGGTGAGGCAGGTACTATTTTAATTATTGTTTTAAAGGAAACTGAAACTTCCAAAGTCAAAGATAGGAACCCAGGATTGCATTAAGATATCAGTGAATAAGAGACCCAATTTGTTACCTAAGGACTATACTGACTGTGTACACACACACACACACACACACACACACACAGAGGATTATTTTACACTGAAGGCATATATGAAATATTAAAATTTAAATTTAAACGCAGGTAATGAAGGTAGATATGCATTGATCATGCTATTTTTTACTTTTCTCATTTTCAAGCTGGATGAATAAAAGAGGGGCAATCTGGAAAGATTTTCTTGCAATCGAATTGCAGATTGCTGGGAAAGTAAAGGAAAAACGGGAAATGATGAATGGAAATAAGCAAAGGCCCATATTTTGGGCAAATTTATCAGTGTAGGTCCTTGTATCACCAACAGTGTTAATATACCACCACTACTTGGAGAAATATGTACAGAGAAGTTACATTTCAGACTGGGAAAGTTCTGCGGCTCTTTCTTTTACCCAGGTGGGTATCTCTACAATCCTCAATGGCAATCATATCCACAGGAGGAAACAGATAATCAAAAGAAGGTGCTGAAACTCATAGGAATTGGGAACTGATTCATCTTTCTCCTTTCACTGACCCCTGGTGTCACTCTCCTCATTTAATGTATCGGAATTTGAGTGCTTGTTACAATGAGTTTACCAAAGCGTTAGTGATAACTTACAAGTTATCTGTATGAAAACAGAACAAATGGTACATGAATTGGTAGTAAGATTTAAGTTCTGGTTCTAACAGGGATGGTTAAGTCTCGTATGGAGTAATTTTTAACATATTACACATAATTTAGCCAAAGAGGGAACACTGGCATTAGTATACTTTATTTTTCTGTTTTTATTTGAAACTTTACATTTTCATGCAAAGCAAGATGCATTTTGCAGAACTGCTTATGCTCTGTTACTGTGAAAGTAAACAAACTATGCATCAAGGTAAGGCTGTAACGCGTTGAACCTTCAACTGTTGGGCTCAGAAACAAGTGTGATTCCATGTGACAAAGGGGATTATCAGTATTAGCTGAGCTCCTCACAAATCTAATTAGCTCACAGATTGTTCAGTTGTTACTTCCTATTCTATCAGGCAGCCATTAGATAGATTCAGGTACGGATAGTCCAGCACGCCGCTGGTGAAGTTGTAAAACAGAAGTCAGAAGAAAAGGTTACTATTTCTTACGAGAATGGCAATAATGACTTGGGAATTCACTGTTTAGAGAGTCTTCTTGCTATCATTATACAAACAGCAAAAATAAATTGACAGGCTTATTTGTAGTTCTACAGTGAGGTATGAAATGACAGACAACCAATTATAAAGTTTGAATTGTTTATTCTGAGTTGAAATCTCAGTTTGTACTTAATAAAATGTCTTCTTGTGTCCACTCTTGTTAAATGGTACATGCTCTATAGATAAAAAGAGTCTCAGACAACAGGTTTTGTTACTGCCATGGTCATCATAAATATGTCTGTAACTCTCCAGTCACTTCCATTTGACTAGTTAATCCCTGGCTACACAGAAGAAAACCAAGATGAATTAGGTTAACACAGTCTTCTTAAATTCAATAGCTAATGGATAAAAACAGTAAAAAAAAAAAAAAAAAAAAAAAAAAANAAAAAAAAAAAAAAACTGGACAAGTTGATGAGATATAATACTATTCAAATAAAATCACTTTGGAGACATAAGGAAAAAGAATGTAATGTTCTAGTCTGGATCTTCTCCAGGAAACTGGGTTTAGCTTCGCTAATCCCAATACAAATTGTCACCATATTTTCAAAATCATGCAATTTGCTTCTGGTGAAGGGCAGATATCAACATTAACTCACTTCCTTTATAGTCTTAATAGTACATTTAATCTGCCTTCCTGGCTTTACTTAATGGTTCTGAATAACTTCATTGCCGTTAAAAAACTGCAAAGTTAAGTAAGTATTTTATAACATGTGCAGTCTTTGGAGTATGTTTTTACAAATCCTACAGTGAAGAAATAGACTGACTTTAGTTCTTAGCATCATCATAGCATAGGAATTATTCCTTACCTGTATAGAGAAGATGATTTTCATTTATTTTTAATGTTTATTTATTTATTTAATTAGAGAGGGAGAGAGCATGAGCAGGGAAGAGAGAGAGACAGTCTCAAGCAGGCTTTGCACTGTCAGCACAGAGCCCCATGTGGGGGTCACAAATCATGAAATCATGACCTGAGCTGAAGTCAAGAATTGGACACTTAACTAACTGAGCCACCCAGGAGCCCCAAGAAGATAATTTTGAAGAAGATTCTTCAATATTCAATTTTAGAGAATATTTTTTTAGTTTATTAGGTTTAGAAGCTTAAGAATAGTATATTATAATCACATTTTAAATTAAAGAATATATATTTTCCTGTAGGTTTTACTGTTAAAAGTAAACCTTAGTATCACATTCTTATTTCATTATTATGATAATATAAATATGTGTAAGATACAAGACATTCTTTGGTACAATTAAATCAGAATGTTAGGTACAAACCGTAACAAATAACATAACAATTTGGAGTCATCCAACAGGTTGTCAAAGTAATTGATGTTGCTGGAGCTCCAGTAGAATAATCAAAACCCATGACCCACAGAACTTATGTTCTCAGAACTCTGATTCTTTCTCCATTATATTTTCTTTTCCCTTATCACCCCAAAAGATGCTCACAATGTCCTTTCCTGGCCCCAACTCTATCCTGAATGTCCAAGTTCATCAGAAAATGTTTAGACTAGAATTGCCTATTAGTGACTATATCACTAATCTGTCTTAATAGTTTTTAGGAACAATAAATAATATTAAGAGAAGTGATTATGAGTTGCATTTAAAAGCTGACCTAGAGGGCCTGGGTGGCTCAGTTGGTTAACCATCTGATTCTTGATTTCCGCTCAGGTCATGATCTCACAGTTTGTGAGATGGGGCTTGGCATCAGGCTTTGTGCAGACACAGCGAGCCTGCCTGGGACCCTCTTTCTCCCTCTCTCTTTGCCCTTCCTTAGCTTGTGCCTTCTCTTTCCTTCACTCTCTCTCTTGAAATAATAAAGACAAACTTAAAAAAATAAAATAAAAGCTGATTTGGTACTTTTAAGACCTTGGAGATACAAGTAAGATCTGGGCAAAATTAAAGGGACGGTGATTTTGAGTAATGTTTCTAGATCCAGTGACTCAACAAGATGAGGATTTTATTTTACTTAACTTTGTCTTATTTTATTGTATTTATTTTTAATTTAGAGAACCAGTATGTGAATAGGGGAGATGGGCAGAGGGAAAGAGAGAGAGAGACAGAGAGGGAGAATCTTAAGCAGGCTCCCCCACTCAGTGCAGAGCTGGACACAGGGCTCAATCCCACAACCCTGAGACCATGACCTGATCTAAAATCAAGAGTGGCATGCTCAACCGCCTAAGCTCCCCAGGCACCCCAAGATGAGGATTTTGATGACATTGTGCAAAGAAGGATCTCAGAATACAAAAAAATTTTCCTGTGGCTTCCAGTCCATTCTCCACTGGGTAGGGAGTGATTGTGTGTCTTCTGGATACAGAGCACCCGGGCCTCTGGGAAGCTCAGGACCCAGAGTTGCCTGGGCACGTGGCCCTTTAGACGTGAATGACTCTCACATTGGTTATCGGGGAAGCCCGAAGCTCTCCCGATGTGTGCTACAGTTCTTCGGAGCTACACTTCAGAGACGGAGGCAAAAACAGGTCTCTGTAGTTTCAGTTGAAACAAACAAACACAAATCTTAGCTATTAAAATGCATAATTTATGACAGCTTGGAGGAGACAGATGTCAGTAACAAGTTTAGGCAAGAAGTAAATGTGGTTTCTCAACAAGTGTCCAAAACTACCGATTTGTTTTTCATTTATTTATTTAATGAACATAAAAATGACTTTCTATCATCAAAAACTTTCATAAGTACTTGATACATATGAACTTACTTAATAAGGAACACAAGAAATAAAGATGTTAAGCAAAAGACACACCTCCAGTGGGTGGCAAAGCTGGGGAACCCAGAGAGCCCAACTTTGGAATGAGTCTGTAATTCACTGTGCTATGCTGTCTCTATCCTAAATAGAATAAGAACTCCAACAAATATTTTTTAACATTTCATTTTCTTATAAGTAAGCAAAAATTAAAAAATATAAAAAAGCTCTACCTCTCTCTCTAAGTTGAAATAATGCATGTAAAAGCATATCTTAACATCTTAAAGTACATGCAATTACTCATAATAGCAATTAATTATAATGGTAAACATGAACTAATCTCTCATGGTATACCAGGTACACTGAAAATTATTATATAGTAATTTCATTCAATAAAACAACACTACTGGGGCACTGGGTGGCTCAGTCTGTTAAGTGTCCATTTCGGCCAAGGTCATGATCTCATGGTTTGTGGGTTCAAGCCCTGCATCAGTCTCTGTGCTGACAGCTCAGAGCCTGGAGCCTGCTTCAGATTCTGTGTCTCCCTCTCTCTCTGCCCTTCCCCTGCTTGTACTCTGTCTCTGTCTCTCAAAACTAAACATTAAAAAATAAAAACAAAACATTATGACATTGAAATAATCTGTTAAATCACCTTTTTTAGATATAACATTTTTCTCTAATTACAATTAGTGTGTATAAGACTCATAGTTCTTCCAGAGTTAAACAGAAATTGCACTAACAGAGTTTTTCAAAAATGGTGTTATTTACTTGTGTGTCACTATTAGTGTTACAATGTTGTAATTAATTTGTTACTACTAATTATTAAAGGTCTAAATTTCTCTAGTGATTTGATGTTAACAATATAAATTAGAACAGAAATAGCTTTATTCCTGTAATAACCTCAAACTTTCTTACTTGCATTCTGATATGCTGTTTTCAAAGGAAGAAAAATAATGAAGTCACAGCTGGAATGCCAGAAATTACATATATTTCTATATCAGATCAGAGAAATATTTGCTGATGGACACACCCATGCACAAATCTGCATAAAATATACAGACATCTTTCTTACATTTTTCTTTTAGATGTTAATACCTATAGAGGGTATTGCATAGTTACTTCAGTCCTGTTTCTGATATTTATGTGCCAATCACCTACCTGGTACTTTTATCAATTCTATATATATTTTTATGTTTGTTTATTTTTGAGAGCAAGAGAGACAGAGCATGAACAGGGAAGGGGCAGAGAGAGAAAGACACAGAATCCGAGGCAGGCTCCAGGCTCTGAGCTGTCAGCACAGAACCGGATGCAGCGCTCAAACTCACAGACCATGAGATCATGTACTGAGCTGAAGTCGGATGCCTAACTGACTGAGCCACCCAGGCGCCCCTTTTATCAATTCTTAATAAACTTCAGTATATTTAATCAAGTTAAATGTCAGACACCTTGTAATCAAACAAAAACTATAATTAAATATCAAAAAGCCTTCCTGGANATATATATATAAATGATATAACTTAAATATTTATAAGACATAATTATAATTTCCAACTATATTTTAAGGGTCAACTTTTTTAACGTGTTATGAGAGGGTCTGAAACTGTGCTCACATTTTCATATTCTAATTGGGAAGATAGTTTCTATTTAAGTACACTGTAAAAGGTAGAATAGAAGGAAACCTGTAAATAGAGGTAACCCAGCAAAGAGAATGATTAACCCCGTTTGGAGAGATCACAACAATGAATTTGGGATGCATTTTCATGAGGAAACAGTAATTTCATATACAGTTATAAACTATAATAGCAGCAGTACTAAACAGATTTATGGTTTGTTGTATTTTGTAATGAAAGTACTATTATGTGATGACTTTTACTAATTATCCTGTAGGTCACTAAATCTTTGGGTAATCTTAAAAGCTAAGAATTTTCCCCCTGAAAATTCCACAAACAGACATGAATTTGAAATTGCACACTCATGTTGAAGGAGTTTATGGACTGGACGATGCCCACCCAGGACACCCTCCCCAATTCTAGAAATATTGGCATATAAAGTGGGGTTGGGGTGAGTGGATGCCTTGGTTGGTTGAATGACTAACTTTGGCTCAGGTCATGATCTCACCATTAGTGAGTTTAAGCCCCACATCTGGCTTTGCTCTGACAACACAGAGCCTGATTTGGATTCTCTGTACCCCTCTCTCTCTCTGTTCCTCCCCTGCTCATGCTCTCTCTCTGTCTCTTTGAAAAATAAACAAACATTTAAAAAATTAAAGTGGGGTTATGGGAAGAGAGTAAATGAAATAAAAAACAGTAAGTACCTCTGTATACATCTTTCATACATGTTGATCCCTCCTCCTCCCCAAGGAACTAAATGAAATTCATTTTAAAAAATTATGTTCAGATTATTCTATTTTATACCATAGGTCAGCTGCTTTCAAAGTTTATTTCAAAACAGCCTCTCCATTTATGTTGCTTCTCTGCATTAAGACCAGTACTAACTCCATAATACCTCCGGAGTTAAGTCTAAACTTAAGAACATGAGGTAGGAACTATTTACAACAAGAATCTTATTATCATTTTCTGCTCTTTCCAAGTGTCTTGTTATGGTCACATTAAACTTTCAGCTCCTCCACATGTGTGTCAGACCTTCTAATGCCTAATCCCAGCCCTAATTCCATACTTTATTGCATGTATGCTGATCACTCTGTCTAGAACGTTTCATTTTTCCCCTGCCTGGTACGTTCTGACCACATTATTTTTTGTATATTACTTTACTAATTTTATTTTAAGGACCAGTTCAAAGTTGCATTTAACACATTTTCATAATGCTGCACAATAGTTGCATGTTCTGTTCTTCTCCATTTCTTTCTTCTTTTTTTCTTCTTTTCCTTTTTTTTAAAAACTTCTGTTTTGGATATTACTATTGACCCATCGTCAAGTTAACTGATGCTTTCCCTGGACCTGCTGCACCTATTGCTGCATCCATTAAGGGATCCTTTATTTTTCTTATTACAGTTTTGATTTCTAGCATTTCCTTTTGACTCTTGGAATTTCCATCTCTCTGCTTTGGCATGTTGTCTACTTTTTCCGTTTGAGAATTTAACGTAGTAACCATAGTTATTGCACAATCCCTGTCTGATCACCCACACCTTATCTGAGTCTGGTTTTGACTACTGCTTTGTCTCTTCTGACTGTATTTGTCTTGCCTTTTGTGATACCTTATAAACATTTGTTGAAAGCTACCTATGTCATGTCAGAAAATAGGAACTGAGATAAGCAGATCTTTAGCATGAGAATCACTGTTGATCTGGCTACATGCCTCGGCTAGATTAAGAGATTTAGCTACAAGAACCACAGGCTTTATGTTTCCCTAGCGTCCTTAATTGCGTCTACCTGCCTGCCTCTGGGCCTTCCTATGCAATGCCATCTAGATAGTTTATGTCTTGCATCTCTTTTTTGCTATAATCCAGTTATGACCTAGGAGCCATTTTGTTGTAGTGTTAAGGTGTGGTGTAATGAATGGTTCTATAATATTCTGATTCTCAGTGTTTAGGACTCCTTTGTCTTGAGATGGTGACCTTCACAAGTGTCACTGCCTCTCCCTGTGTCTTGTAGCTGTTTCTCCATGTCCCTACACTGTTTCTTTGCTACAGCATTTCTGTTTCTTGAAAGTCTTATTCTTGGTTGACTATGTTTCTTTTTTTCTCTCTCTTTTCCTTTGGTGAGACAGGAAGCCTGGGGGGAGAGGAGGTGAGGAGAAATGCCCTTTCCGCTATCTAGGATAAAGTTCTCCTGTCCTTTTGCTCTGTGGTAAAACCCTTTCATTGGAGAGTAGACAATACGAAGACTCTGAGCATGTTTTATAATGATCATTTTTCCTTCCCCTTCCTCGATCACAGGGTATTCTTCAAATCCCAACCAGATCAGATTCTGAGACCATGGGTCTCCAAGAGTTTCTGTCTCTAAAGTAGGCCCACACACAGTCCCAGTAACTTACCAAAATGGCCATTCAAGTCTTCCTTCCACCTAGAGTATCCAGTGGCTTATGGTCCTGGTAAGTTGATTTTGGATGCCAAATCTTTCTCCATGTATCAGACTCTCCAGATTTGGGGTTGCTAGTTTTGCTGCAACATCAGTTCTCTGATGGGTCCAAGAAGAGTTATTAATTTTTAATTTCTCCAGTTCTTTTTCACATTTTAATGATAAGAGTGATGACTAGTAAGCTCTTTATACGTTTGGTTTTAAACTAGAAGTCCACATTACCTTTAAGCTTCCTCAGTTCCCTAGTAAACGTCACTATCCAGTATGGGCTCCCTTGCCATTAATATACGCAAATTCCTCCTTAACAGAATACATTGCACTTCTAGTTTATTGATAATAATATGTGCCTTTTTATGCAATATGGTAACAGACAAAGACCTCACACATGAGAATAAGCAGCAGCTATGTATTCAGAACTCACAAGGGAGTTAAGTCCCATCACTTCCATTTGCCAGCCTCAGAAGCAGGGAGGGGGTGTGAAATCTGCATGATGAAAATGAAAAGCTTTCAGCTGAGCCCCTATTAGAGGTGGTTAGTATGAGGAAGCTGGAGACAGGATAATACGTGGGGCATCCTACGTGACTAGTTTGAGAAACAGAAACATATCTGTTTGCTCTTGGATTAGAAGTGGGGTCAAAAATGGGCCAAATCATTAGTTTGGCTTCCTAAGCTGGTTGCTGCAAAGGTTATAGGGCAGAGTTCCATTTATACAAATATTCTAGTCTCTGTCCATTTGTATATTTTATATCTTATTAAACATCACCCACCCCTTTGGTGGCAAGGTTTTATTATTTCCTTAATAACTAGTTTATAATCATAACAAAGTTCATACATGTCCAATACAAATTAGGTGAAGGTATGCATTTAGTAATAAGTTAATTCTTAACTTTATTGTTACAATAACTTTGAAAGGTTGCCAAGGTTTATACTAACATCCCAGCTTCTTTTAGATTAAGAAACTAGGACCCAGAAAATTGTGTGCTTTGTATTGTTATACAAGTTATTAATGGAAAAACAGAACTGTAAGCAATTTCTTTCCTGGTTCGTATTGAACATTGTTTCCTTTTTCATATCTTATCTTTAATTTTTATTCCTGAAGTGTTCACTTCACAATTATTGCATACCTACTGTGTGCCAGTACCAGTGCTATGTATATTTACTTTCCTGATTTAACTTAATGTCTTAAAATCTTAATGATGTTTATATTTAAACATTATTTATATGTTAACCAAAGACCTTTTAGTTTCAACAGATATTATGTCAATTTTAATTATGAAAAGTAATCGATTATTTGCATTTAAATATTTTAAACATTAATACAAAGCAGCATTATATATTATTCTTGACCACATTTTTAGGTCAAATTTTTCTTTAGACTTTTATTATGAGAAATGCTGTGTGCTACATAGTGAAATTCCATAAGGTAATCTACTTCTTATCTGAAATGTATCTTTCTTTTTTTAGTATATGTATCACACCTTCTCTTCCTCCATTTTTCTTTCTTCTTGTCGTTTTATATCCCCTCAAATGCATCCTCCCAGATTACTCCACTAATGCAAAGATGTGACAGATTGAGAAAATTTTCTGACCATGACAAACTTAGCAACATTAGTAACAATCACACACACACACACACACACACACACACATCACACTACACACTGGTTAAGACTATGTGACTTTACTATGAGCTCTTTAGGTTCCACTGTTCATTCCTACGCTTTATTAAAACAAGACTGATGTAAGGTTGTTGAGTATATTTATTTGTCTGTAGTATAGCCATGACTTAAAATACTGCAAGGCCTTCTCTTTTATTAACTGGATTTGTAGAAGATGTCCCAGGAGAGAAGAGATTGTAATACTAATAGCAAATACAAACCAACAAATTCTCATATCGATTGATTTATTTTTCAGATCTGTAAAAATCACCTATTCTGCAGAGCCCCTGGGACAAGCAAGTGATATAAAACTCAAACATTTTGAGCCAAAACAAATAAAAACCAGCCTTGCAGCTCCATCTCATTCAAAAGGCTTCCTTTATGAATTAGAGACACCCTATCTAGAAGAAAGCTTCTGTTCCGCTCCCAGAGGTTAAATGACATTAAATTTCAACAAATAGAAGAAACTATAAAGCCTGAGGACTGTCCTTGATCAAATACCCAGTATCCATTCCATTTACTGTAAATAGGTAAATTCTGGTTAACCCTAGATGGATCGAACTCAGCAGGAAACTTGAATATGCAGCTCATGCTGAAAAGACCACTCCCGCAGGCACACTCAGAAAAAAACAAATCTATTTCTTTTCAGTTAGGTTCAATATGGGTTAGTGGAAAGAAGAAAAATATACATGTGGATGAGTAGCAGAATATCTGAGAATACCTTTCTTTCCCCAAAAGTTTGAAATTTTAAAAGTAACAAATTCTCATAGTGATTTAGGGGGGTTTTAAGGAAGTATTTGTACCTAGATAATCATAAAACCCAGTAGTGATTAAGTTCATTATCCCTGACAGAAGAATCTGATTACCTTCCCCCCATTTGCCTTCCTTTCAGATTGAACCAAGGGGAAGATGTGACACTTGCAATCTTATAACAAATCTTAGGAGCTGTTAAAAAAAAGTTCATAAAATAAAGAGCAGAAATCAAAAATAGATGAGAGATTTCAAACTCAAAATAATAAATTTGGGGCACCGGAGTGGCTCAGTTGATTAAGCATCCAACTCTTCATTTCAGCTCAGGTCATGATTTCAAGGTTTGTGGGCTCAAGACCCGCTTTGGGCTTTGAACTGACAGCCCAAAGCCTGCTTGAGATTCTCTCTCTCTCTCTCTCTCTCTTTCAAAACAAACTAAAAAATAAAAACAAATACAAAATAACAAATCTAAGACTCCACATAGTAACAAAAATGATACAAACTATTTGAAAATTATTATTTTCAATAATATCTTCAAATATAGAAATATCTTCAAAAAAGATATTATTTCAAATAATCAAGCATTATTCTGAGCATATAAATTATTATCATTCTCTCCATTTTATAGATGAAGAAATGGAAATTACTGAGGCTCACTCGTGTTATGTTATAATGATGCAAGAGACCAAGACTGAGCAATATTAAAGAGAGAAAAGAGTTCTCAAGTGAGGCAATTATATAATGGAAGCAGAGGAACATGAGATGAGATTGCAGCAACTCTGGAAATAGAAGGTATAAACTTAGAAGGCTATTAGCAACTAGAGAAAGAAAACAATAGTAAAAAAATATATTGTTCAATAACAGGTTTTTTTCTCTGCCATCATTTTGCATATATCATCATCTGAAGATATTTTTTTCTATATATGATGAATCAGGGTCACAGATGAAACAGTCTATTCCATTTGTAGGAGTTTCTTAAATATATAAAAATAATTACACTGGCATGTGGAAGTCAGAATACCTGTCCTTTTTTATTTTCATGGGCACAACAATAAAATATTTTGGCTAATTTAATCTAGTAGTGGAATGGTCCTAAGATCAGCAGACATTCTAAATTTCCTTTTCTCCAGTGTGAAATGATTCCAAGTACTTGTTACATAGCCTACTTGAATTTATCAATATTTGAATCCAAGGAGACTAGATGAAGATGTCATGTAAGTTTTCAAATAATCATTTCTAAGGGGCATTTGAAAAGATAGTGTTTTATAGTTCCTGTTCCATGCCTAGACTTATTAGCTCTTTGAATTTGAGCAAGATATGTGATCTGTTGGAGACTCGTTTTCTTTATTTATATATGGGAGATGAGGATGCTTCCTATTATATGAGGTTGCTGTTAGTATTAAGTGATGTAAAGCAAGTCAAAGACATGTATATATTTTAAATAATAGATGTATAGAAGTTAGTATCATATTGGAAATCCTCACTGATTTTATTAGCCAGACTTCAGTGGCTTCTAGAAGCCTCTAAAAAACAATGTCATCATTTAAAGAAAGAAAGAATGGAAAAAAAAAAAGAAGACACTTAAAAGAAGAAAGCCCTGTTGATATTCTTATATAGCCAAAGATTCTATACATAAAATAACCCAATTATCTGCTTTATCTGAACTGAAATACAGGTGGTCATGTGCAGATTTTTCAAGACTGTACAGTTATGAAGTCCTCTGACAGGTGTGCTGAACCACAAGTGAAAAATTCTTTCTGGAGAACAAAACTGACTAAATAAGAGGCTGGAAATTTACCAAGAGAAAGCATGAAAAAATTGGTAACCAGTAAGGTAAATATTGACACAGTATTTATATAGAAAGAAAGAGAAATGCAGGAGTTCATCCAAAGTCTCATAATGATTATCGCTCTAATTCTGAAAGACATTTTATTCTATTAAAGGCCATAAGTAGGATGAATTTGAAATATTAGGCAGCTGATTCTCTGGAACTAAAATCCAATTTTAGCTCAAGGTCTAGTCTTCTATTCAGTCACTGGTGAATAGAGAAGCAGAAATTGTTCCTTCAGTTACAAAGAAGCAAACATCCTTCTCCACCTCATAGATTTTTTTAGTTACATTTGATGCTCAATGATTATGATTTGTAGAAGAGTTAGCTAGAAGTTGAAAAAGTTATTGAAGAAGTTAGGGATTTTTCCCCCCTTCTGGAAACTGTAATCAGCCAGAAAAAAATTAAAATGTTGACTTAGAATTAGAGCAAAAGTCGATGTTGATATTAAATTAGTGTTTTCAAGATGAGTGAATTTTTTTTGGCTAAAACTTGAGCAATGAAATTATGTTGACCTTCATTGAGAAGAAATATTGAGTCCAAACTCTCTAAATGTTAACTTTTGAACCAAATTAGTGTTTGGAATGATTATAATAATTTGATGTTTCTGCTAATAGTTTTTGTATAACAGCAGCATATTTGACCTTTTTAAAATGTCAGAAATAATATTTAATATTAATATGCTCCTCAGCCACTTTAAACACTCAGGTAATATTTAATTTTAAAAATAATAATCTTGATATTTGTGCTCAAAATGTCATCATATATTGCTTGAAGGATGATTCAATATCTCTCTAAAATTGATGAATTCAAATATTTCTTCCACAGACTAGTTTAGGAATTGGCATGAATAAAAGTAACTTATTTTGCAGAAATCAAGTAGACTTTACTCAACATAACATGAAGTCCAATGAAGCCTAGTTACATTAAGGCCATTTTTACTGTGGGGCTAACAACTGTTTAGATAATGAATGCTTCCAAAGAGAAATCTATATCTTCATGTTGGCATCAGAACTTCTGAGTAAAATTACAGGGGGACATTGTAATAATGAAACTCAGAGAACACTAATAGGCTGAAATGTCATGATGTTTTTTAATGTTAATTTTTGAGAGGGGTGGCAGGGTCAGAGAGGAGGGAGACTCAGAATCCAAAACATGTTTCTGTCTCTGAACTGTCAGCACAGGGCCCAACATGGGACTCGAACCCACAAACTGTGAGATCATGACCTGAGCTGAAGTCGGCCGCATCATGGACTGGGCCACCCAGGTGTTCCTGATGTCATGATTTTGTCTTTGTATAAACAATATATTTTCTTAGCCTGATTTCCTAGGTTAGGGTCTCTTCTTTACTAGTTATTATTGGAAATTGAAGTTATACATCTATATCTGAAATAGATGAGAATATTTCTTACAATAAGGGACATTTGAACATCCAGCTTGATTTTTAAATTTTATTATGTATGTATGTATGTATGTATGTACTGGTGATAGTAATTCTAAAGATTTACTGTTTTAACAATTTTCTGTATACATAGAGTAATTTTAACTATAACCATCATGTTGTACATTATATCCTAATATTTATGTGTATCTTATAACTGAAAGCCTTTACTTTTGACCACCTTCCTTCAATTTTCCCTCTCAACACCTCTGGTAATAATCACATAAATTTGTTCTCTTTTCCTTCTAGTGTTTTGTTTTGGTTTTGGTTTTGGTTTTAGATCTTACATATAAATAACATCATATAGCATTTATCTTTCTCTGACTTATTTCACATAGCATAATGCCTTCAATTTGTATCCTTGTTGTCACAAATGGTAGAATTTCCTGATTATTTTGTGGCTGAATAATATTCTATATATACATATGGTGCCAGACTCTAACGGTTTGACTTATAATATGTTACTTCATGATGGTGTGAAAGTGACATACATACAGGAAAAACCATAGTTCAAATTTTGAATTGTGATCTTTTCTCTGGCTGGTGACATGAGGTATAATACTCTCGATAATCTTTCATAATGCTGAGCAGTGGCAGTCTACCACAGTGACCACAAAAGCAAACGATCAGGGCACCTGATTGGCTCAGTTGGTTAGGCGTCCAAACCTAGATCTTGGTTCGGGGTCATGATCTCACTGTTCATGAGTTTGAGCCCCACATCAGGCTCTTTGCTGATGGCATGGAGTCTGCTTAGGATTCTGTCTTTCCTTCTCTCTGCCTCTCCTTCACTTGTGCACTCTCTCCAGATAGATAGATAGATAGATAGATAGATGATAGATAAAATTAAAAAAATAAAATAAACAACCAATACGTTTAACAACCATTCTGTTCACCTTCATGCAGTATTCAATACATGACATATTCAATACTTTAGTATAAAATGGGTTCTGTGTTAGACGATTTTGCCCACAGTAGGCTGATGTAAGTATTCTGAGTATGTTTAAGGTAGGCTAGTCTAACTATGATGTATGGTAGGTTAGATGTATTAAATAAATATTCTACTGGTGATATTTTTGACTTACTATGAGTTCATCATGACATAAGCTTATTGTAATTTGAGAAAAAAATTGTACCTGTTTTTACAACAACTTTATGCATTCACCCATCATAAAAATTTTAGGTTGTTTCCATGTCTTGTCTATTGTAAGTGATGCTGCTATGAGCATGGGGATGCAGATATCTTTTCCAGCTCAGATTTTCATTACCTTAGGATCTATTCCTAGAGGTGAAATTGCTGGAATGTGAGGTATTTCTACTTTTAATTTGTTGAGGATCCTTCACCTGTTTTCCATAGTGGCTGTACCAATTTTCAATCGTGTCAGTGGTGCACACATGTTCCCTTTCCTCCACATCCATGCCAGCATTTGTTAGCCCTTATTGTTTTGATGATGGTTATTCTAATACACCATATCTTTGTGCATCTCCTTTGAAAAAAATGTCCATTCAGGCTCTTTGCAACCTTTCAAAGTGTGTGTGTGTGTGCGTGTGTGTATGTGTGTGTGCGTGTGTGTTTTGCTGCTTTTCTGTTTGATTTGGTTTGGTTTGATTTGGTTTGGTTTTTTTGTTTTGTTTTGTTTTGTTTGTTTTTGTTTTTGTTTTTGCTATTGTGTTGTAGTTCCTTATAGGTTTGGGTATGACTTGCAAATATTTTTTTCCATTTCATATTCTGTCCTTTTATTCTCTCTCTCTCTCTCTCTTTGGTATGCAGATGCTTTTTAGTTTGATGTAGTCTCACTTGTGTATAATTTTGTTGGCTTGTGCCTTAGGTGTCATATCCAAAAATTAGTACAGGAGCCCTGTCAAGAAGCTTTGTTTCTCTGTTTTCTAGGGGTTTTATGGTTTCATGTCTTACATTTAACTCTTTAATTCACTATGAGTTAATTTTTGCAAGTGGTGTAGGATATGGGTTTCATTTCATTCTTGTATATATAAAAATTCAATTATCCCAGCATCATTTGCTCAAGGGATGGTCTTTTCTGCATTGAGTATTCTTGGATCCCTTGTTAAATATTAGTTGACAATATGTGTTTGGGTTTATTTTGCAGATTTCCCTGCAATCCCCATGGTATGAGATCAGAATACGGGTTACAAAATGACCCACTCATTGTCTTTCTTGGCTTGTCTTTCTCCTCTAGAGAAACCAGAGGCAATGGTGCATGGGTGGCTCAGTTGCTTAAGCCTCCAACTTTGGCTCACCCATGGGTTTGAGCCCAGGTTTGGGGTCTGCGCTGACAGCTCAGAGCCTGGAGCCTGCTTCAGATTCTGTGTCTCCGTCGCTCTCTGCGCTTCCCCTTCTTACACTGTTTCTGTCTCTTATTTATTCAAAAATAAATAAACATTTTTTTTTAAAAAATGAGAAATCAGAGACTGGTGGGGTGCACGGAGGGGTCTTCATGGAGTGCTGCCCTGGCCTTGTGGGAGGGGCAATTCAGTCAATATGTAGCCACTGTTTTTCCTTCTAATGCTGCCTGTCTTGTATTCTGAGGTGCCCAGTGGAGACGGTGGTGGTGGTGATTCAACCTCACCTCCATGTTCTATTTTCTCAGTAGTGTGTTGTACCTGACTAGCTGTTAATTGTTTTTCTCATGAGGGAAGGCAAAGTAGGAACTCTCTATATCACTATCTTGGTGGCATCTCTTCCTGATCTCATTTGAAGACAAGCTTGGGAATCAAGCAGAAACATACAACATTTTTCAGCAAAGGCTACAGGAAAGCTGTGGGTCTAACTAAGATGTAGGATTACCTGAAATAAGGTAACTTGTTGGACATGGGGAGCAAAAGAATGGAATCAAATGTAATATCTATATTTATGGTTGAGGAATGGGGTGAATGTTGAAATTGTCTATAGAGAAAAAGTGACATAGGAGACCCAAGACATGATGAGGCAGTGGGGAGAAATAAGAGATTTATATATGTGTAAACTTAGCCATGAAGGAGAAATACAGAGTAGTGTGAAAAACACCCATATTTAAATAATAGCTAGAATAAAAAGGCACTCACAAAAATGCTGTAGAGCAGACTGAGTGGTAGAGAAAAATATATAAGATTTTGTTCTACAGAACTTAAAGAAGAGAGTATTTGAGAAAAACAGGGGAGGCCAACAGAATCAGGTGTTTCCAGAGGTTAAGCAATGTAAGATTAAACGGACCTAGGGACGTCTGGGTGGCTCAGTCGGTTAAGCGTCTGACTTCAGCTCAGGTCATGATCTCATGGTTTGTGGGTTCTGGCCCCATATCAGGCTCTGTGCTGACAGCTAGCTCAGAGCCTGGAGCCTGCTTCAAATTCTATGTCTCCCTCTCTCTATGACCCTCCCCTGCTCACACTGTCTCTTTCTCTCTCAGCAAAAAAAACCACAACACATTAAACAGACCTTGGATTTAACCTTACAGAGATCATGAGTGTTCTGTATAGAGTGATATTAATAGAGTGATATTGGTGACCATCATCTTGAACTTGGCTAAAGAGAAAAAGTGAGATGACAAACTAGCAACAATAGGTGTAGACAACCCTTTTGAACAGTGTGAGCATTAAAACAGGCCAGGGGTGGCATTAGGTAGAATGAGAAACAGATGGGAGGGTGAGATTTTTGTTTGTATTTATTTTTATCCTATATAGAAAGATAGTCTTAAACACATTTAAATGACGAGATGAAGAGATTGAATGGAAGATAGAAGGAATGGAAGACAAATTCTGGAAGAGAGAAGACTCAGAGCCCTGGTAAAATGGTATTTCTGCAATAGTAGGAAGATTCTATCTTTCCTCCATATAAATGGGGAAGAAAAAAAGATGAGCACAGATGTTATTCTATGCCTGGGTCAGGAGAAAATAAGTTCAGAGATTATTTTCAGGTAGTTTCTATTTTCTCTGTGAAGTAAAAGGCAAGGCCATTGGCTCAGATTGAGTGGGCATGTTTGGATTGAAGTACAATTGGTTTTAAATAAGGAGTAGGGAATAGAAAAGATGCCCAAGCTGTAGTGGGGGTTAGGTAGCAGGAGGACATATCATGATATTGGGCCAAGACTGCATGATTTGAGATTTTCCCTCAAAGTACTCAGATTCCTGAGTGTTAATGAAAAGAATGCAGACAGTTCAATTGTGCTAAAATTGTGGCTGTGCTAGACAGGATAGAAGGCCAACAGGACAGGAGACTCAATTATGTCAGAAAGTGATGAATCAAGGTACAGGTAGCTAAAGTGGGTTCTTTATGTTTAAGATTTTTAGATATACAATTGTGTGTAGATTATGATTGTGTGTAGATTCAGAACATTTTATTTAGAATTTTAAATGAAATACAATGGAAGAAGATTTAGAAACAGAAACTGAAGAAATTAGCAAAAGATGTTTGTGATTTGCCAGTAAAGAAACTGGATTTGGAGTGAAGACTAGGATTTTAATCCACTATTTGCCACTTTCTACCTGTAAGTTTATGTAGGTTCGGGTGAAGAACTGTTCCCAATAATATATTTATGAAATAATGGCAAGGTGTACTGGAGAAGAAGCAAGTATACATATAAAAAAGTTTACCAATATAAATCATAGGAAATAAACTGGAATTTTGAAGGATGGTTTTAACCTTAGAAAGAAGACAGCAGTGGGCACCTGAGTGGTTTGGTCGGCTGAGTATCAGACTCTTGATTTTGGTTCAGGTCATGATCCCACGGTCATGAGATTGAGCCTCATGTTGGCTCCAGGCTGAGGGTAGAGCCCTGCTAGTGATTCTCTCTCCTCTCTCTCTCTCTCTGCTCCTCTCCTGTGCTTATGTGCTCTCTCTCTAAAACAAGCAAACAAATAAATAGAATAGAATGGAATGGAATGGAACGGAACGGAACAGGACAGGATAGAATAGAATAGACTAGAATAGAATAGAATAGGATAGAAAGAATAGAATAGAATAGAATAGAATAGAATAGAATAGAAATGAAAGAAAACAAAACGAAACACAGGTGCTTAGGGAATTGTAAGCAATTAACATAGTTTGAGAACCTATCTTCTTAGTTACTTTAATACGTGTATCTTTTTATTAATTCTTACTTTATTTTTTTCCCAAATTTGTTTGGCTTCATTTATGTTTTTCCTTCAGATTATGGATACACTTCTTCCTTATTCCCTGGGGAAAACATCAGAATCTGTATAGAGATGGAATTGAAAGATTGGCATTTTATTTATTTTTTAAGACATTATTTTTTTATATTTTTTAATGTGTATTTATTTTTGAAAGAGAGAGAGACAGACAGACTGTGAGTGGGGGAGGGGCAGAGACAGAAGGAGACACAGAATCTGAAGCAGTCTCCAGGCTCTGACCTATCAACACAGAGCCCAAAGTAGGGCTTGAATTCATGAACTGTGAGATCATGAGCTGAGCTGAAGTCAGATGCCTAACCGACTGAGCCACCCAGGTGCCGCAAGACATTAATTTGGGGGGAGGGGGGGCAGTTTCAAAGTCACAGTAAAACTGAGAGGAATATACATGGATTTCCCATCTGACCCCTGCCCCAAACATGCATGGCCTTCCCATGCCCATGGTCATCACCCCCCCCCACCCCCGCCATCAGAGTGGTACATTTGTTACAATTGATTAACAACCTACATTGTTACATCATTATCACCCATGGTCTATAGTTTCCTTTAGAATTCACTCTTTGTATTGTACGTTGTATGAGTTTAGACAAATGTATAATGACATGTCTCTATCACACAGTGGCATTTTATTTTTCATTTTAAGTAAATTTGAGCTTTGATAAGTTTTAAAAATCACTCAGAATATTGCCTAGTTTTGAATAGCACATATATTAGCAATGACCACTTTTACCAGAACACATGAATCATGCACTTGTCTATGTAAAATAAAACATTAGAGTTTAAGGACAGACATGAATAATAGTTTGGGCACGTGGGTGGCTCAGTCAGTTGAGGGTTTGACATCAGCTCAGGCCATGATCTCACAGTTTGTGGGTGCAAGCCCCACATCGGGCTCTGTGCTGACAGCTCATAGGCTGGATCCTGCTTTGGATTTTGTCTCCCTCTCTCTCTGCCCTTCCACCACTTACACTCATTCTCTTTCTGTCTCTCAAAAATAAATAAAAATGTTAAAAAATATTTTAGTATAGTTCAAACCTAAAGTGTTTTGCAATACCCCTGTATCAATATTAGACTAGCAATGATCTAATGTTTCATGTTCTTGCTAGTATATGAATAGTTAATATGAAAAGAATCAAGCTTTTTCTTTCCACTCTGTGAATCCAATCCACTCTGTGAATTACTAAAAAAAAATTAGAGAAATTCATATTTTCTACAATGTTTTGCATCCTCTTGATAGTCACGAATAAAAGTTTTTAGTCAGGGTTAATAACGCAATGAGAAAAAGTACCCATGATCCCCTTAAAATACATTGTATTACCTGGATAGCTAATTTGGTACAAAAATAGTCCATCATAGATATTATTCAAGGTTTTATTTTGTAAGCCATTATAAATTTATTGCTATCACCTTGCATCCTTTTGGAACATTTTAGCTGAGCTGTGGGGTATGTTTTCAACTTTATAAATGCAAGGTGATTATCAACAGTGCACAAACACAATCCCAGTGCATTCTAGACCATAAGTCATACCACTTCTTATTACATAAATACATAAAAATCATAGGTTTTCACTTCTAATTATTGCCAATGAAAAGGAATTTATTCTCCTGTCACACAACTAGAGATTTCATTCAATTTATTTTCATCAAAAAGATTTAAAAGGACAGATGACGGTGAACATTAGGGGGCAAATTGCATAAAATTATTAGATGTGAAGTGTCAGAAAAGGTAGAGTGCAAATACAGAGAGACCTATCTATTTAGCCTAGTGAGCCTAGGGCAAGAAGACTTCTGTCCAAACTTAAAAAGGCACACTGTGAAGAGAACACTCACCCGGAAATTTCCTGACAGCAAAGGTTGTGCATAAACTTCACAATGCAAACAACTTGCAGAAACTAAACTTTGTTAAATAGTGTGCTACTTGAAAACTTAGAAGACATTGGGGTGCCTGGGTGGCTCAGTCTGTTAAGTATCTAACTTCAGCTTGGGTCATGATCTTACAGTTCATGGGTTCAAGCCCAGCAACTTCTGTATCTCCCTCTCTGTTCCTCTCCTGCTCACACTGTATCTCTCTGTCTCAAAACACATAAATTTAAAAAAAGAAAAAAAACTTAGAAGACATAACCCAAATCATGGCCAAAGATGAACGTGTTTGATGCTCTCAGCAAGCACATAGTAGCGTATTATAGAAAGTGTTGTCATATTTACTGAATGGTGTCTTTCTTGGAGACTACTCGTTCCATGTGCATAGGGATGTATCTTCTTCTGAAGCCTTATTTCATATCGTCTTTGCCCCACTGTATCCAAGTTCCTTGGGACTTGATCCAGTGCCAACTGCAACCTATTCTGTGTGGCCGCCACCCAACTTCCTTTGCCTACAACCGGATAGTGATGCACTTTGTCCATCCTATACTCTTGTTAGGTTCTCCCCCAGCTACATTTCCAAAATGGTTGGTTGCCTGTAAGTGTAGGACTGTACAGGGTGGTACAGTGAAATGAGGGGCAGGGGAGGGAATCTGGTTCTAAAGGTAGAAGGGGTCTTCCTTTCTAATGCAGCAGGAAAGTACTGGGAAACAGTTGTTTGCATAGTGCTCAGATGCTTGATACAACATGAGGATCATTTTCACATTGGCTCCTTTGCTTCTCTGTCCTGTTTTTCCTAAGATTACATTTTTAAGTGTTTATTTATTTTGAGAGAATGTGTGCAAGTGGGGGGAAGAGGCAGAGAGAAAGGGAAGAAAGGAATCTCAAGCAAGCACTGTGCTGGTCAGCCCAGAGTCCAATGTGCATCACAGACTCTCAAACTGTGCAATCATGACCTGAGTCGAGACCGAGAGTCGGACTCTTAACCGACTGAGCCAGCCCGGCGCCCCTGAGATTACATTCTTCAAAAGACTTGACATTTCTTCTGGCTCTGCTCTCCGGAAAACCAGGCTAAAATATTTAATGATGTTTAAAGCCTACAAGAGTGCAAAGAACATAGTAGGCACTCATTAAACATTTGCTGAGTGACCCCGTGAGATCTTAAATGATACTACAGTGGGTGGTGCTAGTGTTGGTACTTAACATCCATTTCAATACCTTCTCATACGTTCCAGAGGGTCTAAGCAGGAACATGCCTTCCAGTCTTTCAGGGAAAGAGCTTTGAGTGGGGCTATCCTCACATATGGTCAGTGAAGAATTAACTACTTAGTCCAAACCAATGAATATACCTCTTGACCTCCAGGAATATCATATTTTCTCTTAACATTTATAAGTGTGGGGCACAATGTTTAAATGTTATTACATTTGTTAGGGTGATTTCTCATCAGTGATCATGACGGTGAAAGTTCAGAGGACAGTTATTATTTTTTAGCAGTAAAGTCTTTTTTAATAAAGGCATGCATATTGTGTTTTTTAGACATAATGTTATTGCACACTTAATAGACTGCTGCTTATACATCCATTGAAAATCCACAATTAAAAAAGTCATTTGACTCATTTTATTGCAGTATTTGCTTCCTTTTGGTGGTCTGGAATGGATCCCACAATATCTCCAAAGTATGCCTGTATTTCTCTTTCACTGTCTCACAGTTAGTTTTCTGTATCGGTCTAGCTAGCTATCTGTCTAATTTATCCTATTTTTAATATGCTTTATACAAACAGAATACATAAGTATTTTCAGGATTTTGTAGATTATTTGCAAATAAAAAATTACAAAGAAATAATGCATCTAAAATAGAACATTAAAGGCAATAAGTATGTACCATAATAAAGGCATAAATTATGTACCAATACACATAATGCTTGAAAAATGTTATTAAAATGTCTCTAGGGGCACCAGCGTGGCTCAGTCAGCTGAGCATCAGACTCTTGACTTGGCTCAGGTCATGATCTCATGGTCATGGACCCAGCCTCACCTCGAGCAAGGAACCTGCTTGGAATTCTCTCTTCCTCTTTCCCCTTCTCTACCCATTGCTTACTCATGTGTTTGCATGCATTCTCTCTCTCTCTTTCAAAAATCAATAAATAAGCCTCAAGTCTCTAAGTAAAATCTGCTTCAGAAAACAGGGCTTGTAAAGTATGATAAAACAAATTGTAATTTAAAAGAAATAATATCTGGCCATGTGTAGCAACATGGATGGACCTTGAGGGTGTTATGCTTAGTGAAATAAGTCAGGCAGAGAAGGACAGATACCATATGTTTGCATGTATAGGAGGATTAGGAGGAACTTAACGGAGGACCGTGGGGGAGAAGAAGGGGGGAAATGGTGGGGGAAAGGGAGAAAGGCAAGCCATGAGAGACTCTTGAATGCTGAGAACAAACTGAGGACTGATGGGTGTGGGGGGGAGGGGGGAGATGGGCATGAAGGAGGACACTTGTGGGGATGAGCACTGGGTGTTATATGGAAACCAACTTGACAATAAACTATTTGTAAAAAAGTAAAAATTAAAAAAAGGCTATATCAAAAAAATTTTTTTAATTAAAAAAATAAAAGAAATAAACAAACATGGGTTTGGAATGAGACAAAAGGGTCTGAAATCTATTGTTCCACTTTGTATCTCTGTGTGCTCTGTCACGTTACACCTACCTCAAAGGGTATTCAGGACTTCATAAGTCAATGAATGTAAAGTATATCTTATTAATATATTTTTGGTTCTTAGCCATTAAAACTAGGGTGGGATTATGAAAATTATGCTTTAGTGCTGTGTCTGCACTATTAAAGGATACCTCCATCTAGCATCACTTTGATGTGTTTTGTCCTTAATTTTCTTATCTGTGGTTATGAAAATTCAGCTATTCTCAAAATTATTTTAGAATTTTAAAACCACTGCCTCTCCTTTCTACAGTATATCATAAGAGTAAGGAATGTTGCCCATGTGACCCTGCATGAACTTGATACTATTGGTGATATTGTAACAACACAAAATGTTTCTCATATTACTTGTATCAAGTTATTTGTTTGCATGTTCAAGGGCAAAGGAAGGAACTGATAATTGCCTCCATGAAATGTCCTATATGTGGGACACTGAAAGGATATTTTGTCTTACTTATTTCTCTGCTTGGTTTCTCAGTAAATAGGTAACTAGTTTCTTCTCATGCCAATTTCCTATGTATTTCTTTAATGACCTCTGATTTGGAAATTGTATTCTTTACAGAAAAAGTGGCTCGTGAATAGTGCCTAAGATGATAGTCATTTGTCAGTTGAATCAAGAAATATTTAAAAAATCATTAAAAATATATGTCAATATTCAGGAAAAGGGCTTATAGCTACAGGAAATTAGCAGCTTCTAGACGTAGAGTGAAAGAAATATGTTAGATGCTGAAGATGATTGAATCAAAGTTCACATCAATAAAATGTGGGCAACACAACAAACATGTGGCAATAGTTTCAGAATACAAAGTAAAAATTGTATTGAAAAAACAGACTAAAGAATGCTACATTAAACATACTGAATCTATTTTCACAGTTTGCATGTTTTTATTCTCATATTTGTAAAACAAAGTTTTGAAAAGCTTTAGTTTGAATATCATCTATGGAGGTTTTTTTATGTTGCTGAAAATAAAGGTTGAATAACAGCCATAACTTTCCATATTCTCTACATTAAATTTAGGAAAAAATTTTGCATTTTTAACAGCAGATAAGAAAATGTTCCATTCCTAATTAATGACTCTTATCAGTGAACAGTCTTCCCCCAAGAATATTTTATGGAAATGGAAGGGCAACTTAGAGACACCAATATAATTACATATTACTTAAAAATATAAGTAAATAAAAGAAGAAAGAGAGAAAGAGAAAAAGAAAGAACGAAAGAAAGAGAGAGAGAGAGCAAGAGATTAGGAATCAAACGGCCCAAATTAAAGATTGAAAATTAGAAAGCATTTTATATCAATCTAATAAAAATAATATATAATCATTATTAATTTAATATACACACTCTAAGCATAATTTATTGTGGAAGGCAATATCTTACTGATTTATTCATTTTTTCCCAAAGATACCAATATCTTCTTAAGGAAACTACTCTTATATACTAAAAAGATAAATTGCCAATTAAATATCAAAAAGAGACAATTATTGTATTTCAAATGAGTACTTCCTCTCATAAATTCATTTTTAAGGTGGAAAGTCACTTAACAGAACATAATGTAGCTCATTATGGAGAAACACTATTTAATTATAGTGATTCAGTATCTGGAAAAAGTGAAGATTTTCCTTAGAGAAAAGGCATGTATAATGAGTTATCTGAACAATCACTCTGGGTCTATCAGGATGAGAATTTCAGATGGTCCACAGGATTAATAAAACTTTGAACAAATCGAGTAATTTGGTGAAAATGAATACATTAGTCTATTTTCTGTACTGCAGAGGAATTTTTAATAACTCTATCATTAAATATAATGCATTGCATTGTCAATGTTATATTCACAGCCTTATCTCCTATTAAACTTCAAGGGCAGAGACAACATTCTCTGGCCTTCCCTAATTCGTACCAGATGTGATTCTCAAATTATTGCATGTGTATCTCTTTGCTGGAGTCCCTGCTAGTAAAAGCAGCTTCTTCTTTAGTGGTCAACTGAAACCCGAAATCATTTCTTTTGTTACCCAGGATCTGGGAGGTCTGGCAGTGAGCACAGCCAGGAGTTTCCACTTGAGTTAAAGCCCCTTCTTACCCTTTTTTTTTTGCTGCCCAGACTAATTATTCAAATTAGCCTCTAATCCTCATCCCTATTACCTTCTGGCTTTTTATCATCTAGGAGAGGGTCCTGCTTCAGGAATCTTTGCCTGTAAGACTGAATCTCTAAGCAACTTTGAAGCATACGATACAGCGTTCTCGCTGCAAAAAAAGCATAATGAAGATGTTAGCTAACACTACCGGGGTAATGACATTGAAACACATAAATGTATTAACCAATCTAAACTTACACAATATCACAATGTATACACTGTCAATTATTTTTCAATGACAAATAGGCCAAAGAAGGGACAAAAGTCCTTCCTTTGATACTGCTGATCTTTTCTGGTTTAGATCATTTTAACTACCACAATCTTTTTCTCATCATACGTATTCCCTGGAAAGCCCTAGATGAGGTCTGTTCTTTGAACATTTTAGTTTAATCTGCTGGCCTTTCCTTTTGGGGATAACTAGCCAGTTGTTTCTCCAACCAGCTTCTAAAATGTTTCTGCCTTAGTTATTTTCCTTTCCTAAATGTCTTGGCATGCTCTGGGTAATACCAGTCTTTGTGAATAAATGAGCTAAAATAGTAAATGAATAGTCTTTACTAATATGTTTCAGAAATTAACTGGTTATATCTACTCTTGATTTCTCAAAAGGGCCTTCTCTAGGAAATCAACGTAATATATACCCTGAGTTCCTATTAATATATAATATTAATTTCCACCATATAAATGAAGATTGGTGATAGTAAAAGTACACAAAGCATGCAAATATGAAATTGTGTCAATTCTGACTGCATGTCTACATGAGAAAAGTATAGAATTATAAAGTTGTAAAATTTAATAAAAATATATAAGTACAAAACATCCTTCCTGAAATCAGTGAATGTGATGTGGTTGACAACAGTGTTATAAAATAAATACAATATTTCACATATTATGATGGTAATGGATGGTGGATGAAAGACACTAAACTCTGGGTGGAGGGGACCATGTCATCTGATATAATAGCATAAAATATAATGATATATGTTGATATAATGGCATATAACAAATATTCCTAAAGGGTATTCTTACCTACTTAGGTTTCTCTCAGTCCTCCTCAGCAGACTGCATCACCACAAAGCCCTCAAACACCTGGTTTTCTGGTTGTTCCTTAAACTATTGAATGGATGTCAGATTTGAGTGACAAAAACCACTCTGAAAGTCATGCAATCAAGGTAGTGGGTAAAAATGAAAACAGTGTGTGAACTAAATAGCTAATATAATGATCTAAGAATGGATGTTTCAAGAAAAACCATAGCAGTAGATATAGAGACTACATAAGACATATAAGTGGGCATATTTGATGTGATGCAGTGGCGGAGTGTAGAGAATGAGAAAGAAAGAATATAGGCTGTCTCATTGGTTCTGAATTGGCCAACTTCATGGCTCTGATACCATCTACAGTACAGTTGTTGTTATTGAGGATATGGACATTTGGAAGCCTTTTTAACTCATAAAACACAATCTTTTTAAAAAAGAATTTATTTGAGAGAGAGAGAGCACACAAGCAGTGGAGAGGGGAAGAAGGAGAGAGAAAGAGAGAGAAAGAGAGAGAGAATCTTAAGCAGGCTCTATGTTCAGTGTGGAGCCCAGCGTGGGGCTTGACCTCTTGATCCTGAGATAATGGCATAGTCAAAATCAAGAATCCGACGCTCACCTGACTGAGCCCCCCATGTGCCCCAGGTGCCGTCATAAAAGCACATTCTTAATGATGTTATTTTTCTTAAGAGTCAATTTCAGGGTTAACCATGATGGTGGATTACTGAGCCTATAGCTTCATATGCTTATGTTAACCGCAAAATCTAGTATTTCATTTAAACTAACCATTTAAACTAACCGATTGCCTTACTTAAACAAAAGATTACGTTATGTAAACCCTCAGCATAGGAAGCAATATATAGCATTTGGTTAAAATTACTATTCCTTCCTCTCTGACTGTTGTTCTATTTTTCAACTTCTTATTCTGTTCCACTGACCTATTTGCTTATCTTGAAGCTAACACTACAGTGTAATGATTTCTGTTGATTTTTTTCCCAATTTTAAGTCTTAAAATAAGGTAGTTCAAATAGTCCTCAAACTATGTTTCTTTCTCAAAGTTGATTAAGCTATTCTAGGTCATTGGCCATTTCCATATAAATTTTAGAATTCATTTAGAATAAATTTCAAATAGTGTATGTAGATATGATGCCATTAAAAAAGGGGTAGATAAGTCTCCACACTTTGAGTGCGAGCTGTGCATAGGGACTTCCAAAGTGGATAGGTTGGAAAGGGGAAAAAGAGTCACTCTGCATTGCAGAAATTTGGCAAACAATACTTCGGCCAGTGACTAAGATAAACATCAAGGGAGATAAGTCACGTTGATAGGATGTGCTAGTTCAAAAATTTCTACAAAGGTGAAAAATCTGCTGACGTTTTGATTGGAAGTTTGTTGGCTCTGTAGATCAATTTGTAAAGAACTAATACCACAACAATGGTTAGGTGTTCTCAGAAATGGCCTGTAGATTTTAGTGTATGTATCTTTCATAACTATTGTCCGAACAATCCCAAAGTATTTCATATTTATAAGATGTTGTAATGGTACTCTAAGTATTAACGAGCATTTCATTTTAGAAGAATTTTACATTCACAGAATAATTAGGAAAATAACACAGAGTTACCAAACACCTCACAAGCAGTTTCGCTATTATTCACATTTTACATTAGCATATCTGCCACAGTAAGGAGGTCAGTACTGAAACTTTATTATTAACTAAAGTTCATACTTAACACCATATTCCTGAGTGCTCATTAAATGCACTTCTATTCTAGAATCTCACCCAAGAAACCACATTATATTTGGTTGTCTTGTCTACTTAGCCCACTCCTACTCTTGACTGAAATCATTTATCAGACTTCCATATATATGTATATATATATATATATATAAATGTAAAAATAGTGCTTATTAGATGTTTATTCTCAGGATTAATTCACACTTATGGGTTTTTACCAAGAAGATCATAGTGGTAAAGTATGATTCCTATGAACATATTACACGTACATGCTATCAACATGACTTACCTTTTTTGATGTTTATTAGTCACCAACTGAAGCAATGTTTGTCAAACTTCTGCACTGCAGTTACTCTTTTTCCCCTTTTTCCAAGCGATCCCCTTTGGAAGTCCCTATGCACAACTCAGAACTAAAGTATGGGGACTTATCTCCCCCTTTCTTAATAGCAAAATATCTCGATACACCATTTAAAATTCTTTCACATAGGAGACTTCTCTTTTCTGTCATATTTATTTGTTAGTTTGTCTATTTATTCAATTATTTATATGTCTATGGACATTTATTTTATGTTTTGAGTTAATATCCAATATTATTTGCTTTATTTATCTGTTCAAACTGTTCCAGCTTTGAGCATTGGGAATTATTTGGCATATATACATCATCATGGGGTTTTTTTTCTAATTTTTAAATTTTCAGGATATAATCGGTTCCAGGCTTATCTTATATATTCTCTGTCTCATTACTAGACTTAGCCATTACTCTAAGGATTCCCAGTTTCTTTTATTGGTGAGTAGAATTTTATTGTCACTGAGATGTCATTGCTACTAGAGCAAAGAAATATTTCTTTGTATTCTATAAATAGGTACACTAACCTACTTATATAGATGTGTCTATAAATATTTCTACAAGTAATGTATGTATACTATATGTATATTAAGTATGTACACTAAGCTACATGTGTTTATACTGATGTTGCCAACTGTATTAGCACTTGGCTCATTGTCATCTTCTCCCCTGGCTTATTTCTTCCAGCTCAACACAGAAAGCCTGACTCCTGCCCTTTGCTATCCTCTTATTTAATTGTTCACTTCTAGTAACATCCTAATATGGTTGGGTCCCACATGGGAAATGACAATCAACAATTACAGATGTTAGGCACAATGTCCTTTGCTCTTAGCTTTAAAAACACCAGTTTTTCCCCCCAAAATTTTCTTTGGTCAGTACGTTTTGCTTCACTTCTTTCAGTAAATGGTTTCATATGTGTCATAGTGTTAGCTTTTTTGTCATAGTCTGAGTCATTCTCTCCTGGAATTCTTCAACCTTTCTCTCTTGTTTTTAATTTTCAATTTGCTTATGTTGTTTCATCCCTTAAGCTTGAAAGTCTAATGATTTCAATAAATACATAGCATCAGGGCATCACCATTACATTATTCTACAGAACAGATTTACTGACCTTAAAAATACTGTTGTTCATCCTTTCAAGCTGCCCATCCTCAAATCCCTAGAAACCACTGATTTTATTTTTTACTGTCTCTAGTTCTTTTTTCCTGACAGACGCTCTATACATGGAATCACATACTTTGTACCTTTTTTGAACGGTATCTTTCATATGCCATTTCAATCTATCTAATGTATTAAAGATTCATTCATGTCTTTGTATGCCCTTATAGCTCATTCCTTCTAGTAGCAGAATAATGTTCCATTATATGAAAGTAACATCATCTGTTCAAATATTCACTTTTTTAAGGATTTTCTATTTGCTTCCAATTTTTGGTAATTATGAATAATCTACAGTAAGTATTCTTTTAAAAAGTTTTAAATGTTTATTTACTTTTGAGAGGGAGAGAGTGACAGAGCATGAATGTGGGAGGGACAGAGAGAAAGACAGAAGAAGACACAGAATCCAAAGCAAGTTCCAGGCTGTGAGCTGTCAGCACAGATCTGGACGCAGGGCTTGAGCTAATGAACCATGAGATCACGACCTGAGCTGAGGTTGGATGCTGAGCTGACTGAGCCACCCAGATGTTCTCTACTATAAATATTCTTAAACAGATATGAGTCTTATTGGAGTAAGACCCTCACCCTTAATTATTTAATTAAAACCTTTTAATGATTTTATCTCCAAGTCTACACATAAAAACATACCCTAAGATACTGGGGGTTTGTCTTCAACATATGAATTTTGTGGAGGGACACATTTATTTCTATAACAAGTATTTTTTAAGCTGATATTAGGATTTTTGAAGATATTTCAGAATTCAAAAAGTTGTTCCAAATCCATTTTTAAAATTTTCCCTTGCTGCTTCTCCTCAGCTATTAAAACAAGCAAACAAACCAACAAACAAAAAAACCCTTTAATGTTGGAAATAGCATTTACTGTTTAACATAATTCTCTTGTTGTTGGGTATTTTATTATGAGACTTCTAATTATTTCTCAGATTATATGAGTCATGAAACCTAACCTGAGGAAAATCATGAAGAGAAACTCAGGAGATTAGGTCTGTCTGTGATCACAACTATTTATCCTGATTTATCCTGTGTGTCTAAAATACATACCAGATGACAAAGGCATTATATTTTATTATTTTGTTCCTCTTATCGTTCTGTATATTAGCCACCATGAGCTACTCTGAGGTGGTAGCAATAAGGCTTTCCTGGCGGTCTAAAAACTTTTGCCTGAGCTTAAAAAAGCAAACAAAACATTGATCCCCATTTGAAAAAATAAATTTTGGCAATGTAGTTATTAACAGACAATGAAAAATCCTCTTTTGCATGCTCTTGGTGAACAGTGGAATAGAATATTTAATAGAACAGTCAATAGAATATTGACTGCGTTTTGTTATACAGACACAGAAGGATATTAGTTAAGTGTATTTCTTAGAAGCAAATATGGAATATTTTCATGCTCACTTTAATCCCAAAAATAAAGGAACTTGGATAGAATTATAATGTATCACAAGTCAATTATAAGTTCTAAAGCTTTTCCATAATAATGTTATCAGTACCAGTATTTTGCCTAATACTTACATATGCTTTTTGTGGAATTGTTAAATATCTTATTGCCAGGAGAAGAACAGGCTTTGTGGGTTTTTGTGTTGTTGTTTGTTTAATTTTAATCCTTAAGTTTAATAATTAGAATCATTTTCCTACAGAGGAAAAGGTCTTATAGTATAGAACTCCTCTGTCTCTCTTGGGTCCTGGGTAGGAAAAATAATTGACCCATTGACAGTAATAGTTATTTACATTCGTTTTTCTAGGGCTCTCTGACAATCATTCACACCAACTGTCATAGTCGGTTCTGACTTTGGGCCAAGAAAATATATTTCCTTTGGCTTCTTAAGACACAGCCTGACTATCTGAGACTTCAGGGGAAATCCAAGGATGGGCAAGCATTTTAAAGTCATAGTCACATGAAAATAAGAAAGAATCCAGGTCATAAAGAGGAATATCAGGTGGGTATAGATTGCATTAACATTATGAATTCCACTGATGAAAAAAAAATTTTAAACAGCAAGCAACAATAATAACAACACATATTTCATAAAGGAGTGCAAATTGGCAACCACAAATCCAAACATAGTCAGTCTTTAAAGATCCACCCAAACAGATTGGTAGCATGAACCAAGTAAGTTTGCTTACAGATATAATGGCTTCTCTCACCTGACTATAGTTTGGCAGTAAGACCTAATTGTTGTAGGAGGATAACTAGGCCAAATGAGGCAAATCCTAGGATGTAGAAACCCAGTGTTTGTTTTAACGAAAAGTCCCTAAATGAGACGCTATCCGCCAAAAGGTGATAAGAACTGTATTTGCATAATTTAGCAATATAAAGAGTATTATGCTAAGTCATAAATCATTTGGTTACATATTTTAGTGGCTCAAGACTGAGCATTGAACTAGAAAGAGTGTAGATAGAGAATTGGAGAGGTCGGACTTGGGCAGGTATGAAGGGAAAAAAAGAAATGGTGAGGAAAATATAAGAATTTTCCGAATCTTAACATTGCATATGCCATTGGGGAGTTTTCCAACTTGCATCATAACATTTTCTTGTAGAATACCCTCCCAATCTCATCTCCTGATGAAAGCAAGCATTATACTGATAGGCGTTTAGTTCAAGTAGAAGCTCTTTTGTGAAAACATCTGTCTTTCATCATGAAAATAAAGATATGTTCTAATGGGAATGCTGTTCATATTGTTTTGGCTGAGAATTGTTTTTTTTCCCAATGGGACCAGGAGAATGGAGAAAATACCAGATTACTGCAGAGTTTTTCATTCATAGAACTTCTGCCCCTAGCATGGTTTATATAGGTCTCTGACTACACGGACATGGGGCACAAATGTTTCAAAGGGAAGTATGGCCTTGAGAGCACACACTGTTCAAAGGACTTCAATGAGCAGTTCAGAGATGCTTTTAACAGTTTACATCATAGGACTTGAGACTATGAAGATTACAAAAATCCTAGTGAAGCTGAACTGTGGTATTCAGAAGTTGGGAGCAAGCCATGCCAGAGGGAGTCTTTGAATGTACAATAGATCTTCCCCAGCTTGGTGAGACTAAGATGAAATTCAACCATGAATGCAGCAAACAAACATTATCACAAAAAGTCTCTTTCATACTTTGTTCCATTGTGACTGCAACCTACAGAGCCTGAGCATTCCTACCTCTTCGTAAAGTTACTCGGACTTTTTCTAATTTTTATTCTCTTTGATTGTAGAAACCTGACAATTCATTTCTACCTGGAACCTAGAATAACTATTAGAAAGAAAATTAGATTGTGTAATTCTACAGTGAGAAACAATTTAATTCTTCCCATTGGGTTAAGAATAAATGCCTACTTCATACAATGGCCTAGGTAATAGAGTGAGAGCCCTTTATAGGAGGGAGGGCATGGCCTACAAACCTTATATTATGATTGATCTTTATTAGTCATGGTAATTTCTTTTCCTTGGCCACATGACCAAGTTCTGACCAGTACCATTGTTTCAAAAAGAGAAAGTCCTTCACCTTTATGTCCCTTACAACTGACCAAAATGTGGCAGCCATCTTCATCATGGGGAGAAAGGCCAACTTTCCAAGAGTGACAGAACACAAAGATGGAAGATCATGGTTTATTAATGACACTGTTGAGCTGCTGAGCCAATGTTGGACATATTTTCTCTGAATACATTTGAAATGTATATGACAATTGTACACTTCATTGTGTTTTCTGTGGCAGCCCGGTTAACTGATTCCAAACTGCCATTTATCTTCTGGTGTAATTGTGAGGATAAAACATGTTATTATTTCACCCACTGCTTTCCACATGGCATCAAGCTCAGCCACACATGATCGATTAAAATCTGTGGAATGGATGTAAATGAGTAACATAGGCTTAATTACAAATGATATACTACTTTATGGTTTTATATGATTTTTGTCAGTCATTACTTTTTACAAATTACAGATTCTTCCACCTTTCCAGAGGTTATTTCAGAAAGAATGTCAAAGACCTCAGGTCTCCTCGTGGTTTCTTCATTTCTACCTCTGAAGAACATTATTGGTCCTTGTATGCAATTATAACTAACTGATAAAAGAGCTATTCTGAAGATAGTTCACCGCAGAGGACATATTTTAATATTTCATATGTTTATTAACTTCAGTATATATTAATACATGACAAGAAGCATCAACCATTTTTTACTTCACAGTTAATGATTAATTGCATTATGTAAGTATCATGTTTAGATGCATTGTGGCAAATAATTCTGATGATTCAATTAAGTGATATTGGATGATACCATAGTCTGGTGAACATAATTTTACATGAGTTGATGATGATACATTATTACCAATTGAAAACTTTCACAATTACTTCTGCAATCACGCTCTCACACTTTCAATTTCTGTCTTCTGTTTAGAGATTCTCTGCATCCTCATCTGTAAGCTTGGGAAAGCAAATTTATGAGCTTATTCCTCTAGCTGTCTATTACTATAGTGTCCAGGTTTTGTTTTGCCATCTATGTCAGTAAACTTACTAAATTGTGATGCATGCATTTTGCTCATGAAAGAGGAAAATGCATTAGAAAATAGCCTGATTATTATGTGTGAGCATTTTCCCAAATAAATTATTAAAAGGGGGGATGGTACAATGCTTACAGGAATTCTTAAAACCCTCGTCAATCTATTTCACACATTTTTTTTTCTATTTTTTACACTGTTCATGCTGTGTGCATCCTCAATGAAGGAGAATATTCTGTAATGACGAGAACAAAGTCAAATGACAGACAGATAATAGCATAAGTTAAATCTATGCAGAAGTGGATGTAAGTGTCATCTGAAATCAAGTCCTTTCTGATTTGGTTTCAGATTCTGCCTTTTGTTTCTGGATTATTCCTGCCGACTCTAACTATTATTCATTCCTTTCTTCCTTGACTTACTGTGGCAGTACATTTATATCATATTATCATACCTCCAGTTTCATATGTACCGCATTTGTGTTTTCAAATACCATATTAAATTTGAAACACACAGTTAGGCCCTGATTTCTCTACTTCCATCACTATCTCAGTCATCATCAGTAATTAATAAATGTTCAGTAAAAACAATTGTATTCAGTTATACACTTTGTAAATTAATAATGATTTCATTATTTATGTCTTCCTAAATTTTCTGTTTCTCCTTTACAATGCTGTAAAGTGTTTTTTTGTTTCTAAAGCTTTAGAAGCAGTAGCTTTTTCTGCTAGCTATTGAGACAGGTAGACACAAATTTTTTTCATGTCCTTGCTGGAAATTGAGTTTAGATTCATTTCTAAAATGTTTTTTATTTCTCTGTACCACAGAAATGCTTTTTTATGTGGATAAGGTCCCATTTTTCCTAGTGTAGAAAAAGATAAAGATATCCTAAAAACTTATAATGCTTTCAATATCTATGGGCATAAGAAAGATATTTCACCAAATAATTCAGTTACTGGATCAAAAACTTGAAATTACTGAATATCTAAAGAAAAAAGGGGCATCTGGGTGGCTCAGTCAGTTAAGCCTCCAACTCTTGACTTCAGCTCAGATCATGCTCTCACGGTTTGTGAGTTTGAGCCCCGAGTTAGGCTCTGCTCTGACAGCATGGAGCCTGCTTGAGATTCTGTCTCCCTCTCTCTCTGCCCCTCCCCTGCTCACTTGCTCTCTCACTCACAAAATAAATGAAAATAAAAATGTAAAATTTTAAATAAAAAAATAAACTGATTTAATGAGTGACTTAAAATCTATGTAAAACAGCCATTTGATATATTGTTTCAGAAAAACATTTACTAGCTAAAAAGTTGTATTCCACTATTTATTATGTAAAAAATCAGTGACACAAAGAGACTGTCATGCACAGTCATATTTTTTTTCTAGAAATACATATGTAAGTATGTATAAGACTAGAAAAACGATGATAATTACATGTAGTAAAATTATCAACATTGGTGAACCGACTGGAAGCTATCTGATTTTTTCTATTCATTTCCATTTTTATTATTTTCATTTTCTAAACTTTTTTGCAATAAACATTAATTGTTTTTATAATAAGAAAATAGAGGGTTTTTATTTTCCCTCCTGGGTTTCTCAGTCGGTTGGAAGACCAACTCTTGATTTCAGCTCAGATCATAATCCCTGGGTATTTGGAATGAGCCCAGTATTGGGTTCCGTGCTATGAATGGAGCCTGCTTAAGATTCTCTCTCTTCCTCTGCCCCTCTCCCTAGCTGGTGCATGCTCTCTTTCTCTAAAATAAACATTAAAAAAAAGAAGAAAAAAATAGAAAAGAACAGCTTTACTATCAAATATGAGAGAGGTCAAAATGAAACAATCCAGAAACAATTCCATTGAGATGCAATTGTGAAGATTACATATACTTGTTGACAATCGACTTTGTTCCCTAAAATAGCAGGTTTTATTGTATTTTAACTTATGCCCCTGTCTTTGTCTTCAGCACTATGTCTTTGTAATATCATATTATGTAACATAATTTTGAACTGTGCTCTTCAGGGAACATATGTTAGAGGAAGATAATTTTTCGGCACTAAGACAATATTTGAGAAATTCAAGGGTTTTCTGCCTTTGCCGTGAATAGAAAATTTTCTTGAGTGTACTCATGTTGAATTAAAATTCACCTCAGGCTGCTTCAGTCTATGGCTGCAATTTGATACAGTTGTATAGGACTCTCCTTATTGATTTATCTTGCTTGAAGCTACTAAAAACTATAGGTTGCCAAGTGTTTAGGGAGAAATCATTTCGGAGAGGTGGAGTCTTAGTTCAGAAGGTAAAAAGCAGTTTTGACTAGTAACTTTTGTTTCCTTTTTTTTTCCCTGAAAACAAACACTGTCAAATCTGCTAATGGATGTCATCTATTGACAGGAGGGATAGAAATAGTCATTTAGTGGTTTATTTGTAGGTTTTGGTAGTGATTTCTTTTAACTTCAGTTTTCATCAGTTTCCTTTCAAAATATCAGCTACCAGGGCTGATGTTAGCTCTTTGATTCTTCTTTTACTTCAATATTTATTTATTTGGGGGATAGCACAAGTCGGAGAGGGGCAGAGAGAGGAGGAGAGAGGATCCATATTAGGCTCTCCACCGACAGGCTGATTGCAAGGAGCCCAATGTGGGGGCTCAAACTCATGAACTGTGCAACCGTGACCTGTGCTGAAGTCTGACTTTCAGCCAAGTGTGCTACCCAGATGCACCCAGCTGTTCAGTTCTTCTAACTAGCAGTGGAACAGAATTGTTCTAACAGAAATTAGGCTGGTTTCTAGTGCAAAGAATTATTGACTAAGATACTGTATCAGCTGGATATACCACACACGCTTTTGCATATCTTTTTTTTATTTTTCTGAGAGAGAGAGGGAGAGACAGCATGAGGAGGGGAGGGTCAGAGAGAGAGGGAGACATAGAATCTGAAACAGGCTCCAGGCTCTGAGCTAACTGTCAGCACAGAGCCCGGCACAGGGCTCGAACCCACCACAAACCGTGAGATCATGACCTAAGCCTAAGTCAGACACTGAAATGCCTGAGCCACCCAGGCGCCCCGCATATCTTATTTCATGAAGTATCATTATTTTTGCCAGAAATCTCTCTCTCTCTATCTATCATCTATTTAGTGGTTGAGTTTTCCTGTAATAAGAAAATAATGTACACCTTATTTTCAAAAAGAATCTAGAAGAATTTTAGGTAAAGTATGTATTAGGCATAATCTGTTATATTACAGTGTGTTAATGTAATGTTTTGTCTACATAACTGAACTTTCATTTATTGTACATTGGCTATGACAGAATTACAGAGGTGAATATGATTGTGTTAATTTTTACCACAGTTCTATGGCTAGGTCTGCATACTCACTTCTGTGTGACTACTAAAGCCATTCAATATTAATAACCACCACAGCATTCTGTTTCAGCAAATAAAACTCATTTCTACAATTATGTTTACATTAAAAATGGCATATATAAATTAGTGTATATATTTTCTATTACTGTTATTCTTCCAATTAATTGGATAATTAAATATGTTTTTTTATACCAACAGTTGTTTTTAAGTGGCTACTTGTGAAGCGATGCTCATCGACGATTCTGTAATGATCATATTTTAAATACAAAGAAAATAATTCGGAGCACCTAAGGGACTCAGTTGGTTAAGTGTCTGACTCTTGATTTCAGCTCAGGGTATGATCTCACAGTTCCTGAGTTCAAGCCCTGCAGCAGTCTCTGGGCTGACAGCACGGAGCGTGCTTGGGATTCTCTCTCTCCCTCTGTCTCTGCCTCACCGCCCAAATTGTGTGCTCTTCCTCTGTCTCTCTCAAACTGAATTAACTTTTAAAAAAGAATTTTAAAAAATTAAATGAATACATAAATAGAAAATAATTCAACAATTCTAAGACAGGCACTGAGTAAAAGTATCCAGGAGATTCCCCCCAATCTGTCCTTTTTCCTATATCTTTGACACTTACCAAATTACAAAATATTCTATGTACACAGAGTGAGTAGCTACATTATATAGGAATCTTAAATATGGAGTGGAAAGGGCACCTGAGTGACTCAATCAGTTAAGCATTGGACTTTGGCTCAGGTCATGATCTTACGGTTCCTAGGTTCTAGCCCAATGCCAGGCTCTGTGCTGACAGCTAGCTCAGAGCCTGTTTCAGATTCTGTATTTCCCTCTCTTTCTGACCCTCCCTGCTCACGCTGTCTCTCTCTCTTTCTCAGAAATAAATATAACATTAAAAAAAATTTTTTAAATGTGGAGTGGAGACTAAACGGGCCCTTGAGAAAATACACTGAATATAAAATGTTTGTAACACTCCATTGTTTACTCTTCACCTTTGATATAATGCAAAGATAGGTCATAGATAACAAAAGCCCACTTTGCTTCTCATAAAACATGACGGATGCATTTATCACTAATATTTCAAGACTGGATGAGATACAATCCTGCTCAAAGGTTTAGTGACTGCAGCAATGTCAACGTGGCTGCCGGCTATGAGATAGATTTACTATTAATTCATATGTACTATATTGTGAGTGTGTACTGAGGGGTAAGTCAAACTGGGTAATTAAAACTTTACACTGTGTAAAACTTTTTAAAAAATGAGAACCACTCTTCAACTTTTATGTTATTTTTTGACAGCGTAAAGATAACTTCAGACAGTAGTTCGAGCTGCCAAAAGAATATATATTTTCTTTCAGTACAACCCAAGAGAAAGATAAAAATTTGCTTTGAGTATGACATGTATATGCCAGTCCTTGATTTGGATGTGCAGAGGTAGCAAGAGATGTTAGCTAAAAGTAGCAATCCAGCATATTTCCAAACATGATGTCCCATTTATGTTCAAAATGATGTGGATGGAATCAATTAGGAGAAACAAGTGAGTTTCAAGACATACTTTAAAAAGCTGCAGAGTTGCTTAGTAACCTGATGTTATACTTCATTTCCCAACAGAGCTGTAAGGGCTGTCAGGATTGGTAATGGAGCACTCAGAAACTAATCAAATCTCGTGCTCTGACAAGAACATGCCCATATTAAATACATTAGACCCTCCCTGTCAGAAGATGAACATACGTGGTCAGTAAAACATGTAGCATGACAGCGATCAGAGAATATGATATCAAGTGGTGCTTTGACATAAAAACTTTGTTTATTTCCTTTACATTCACTGTGTTGCCATAAATCAATGGGCTACGTTATTTACCATTTCTTGGGAGAAACGTTCACTCAAGTGAACATCACTTACCATTTACAGAATCTTCTTGGGCAGAACTGACTACCATCTACACCTCGAATGCTTTGCATTTTAGGATTTCACGCGTGAAGTCATAAGCAATGTTGCTTTCCCTTCACCTTCTCCAAGCAGCCAGCCATCTACTCACATAAATGATATCGTTATAGAGAAATTATACTTATTGAACATTTGACATAATTTTAATATATCCGCTGCAAATAAAACAAGGCCCATGCACATAAACTACACTGTAAGTATAATAGTATTTTTTAAAGTATTATTTATGAACATTTGGCCCTCGGACCTAGAACAGCCTATATATTTATGCTTTAAATTTATAAACTCTTAGTCCTTTATTCTAATTTGCTAGAATAGAAAAACAATTCTTGATTTCAATTGAGATTTGCATGTTTGGAGGCAATGGAAGAAAAGGAAGGTAGAGATGCATTAACTGACTACCTTTATTCGTAAAAACTCATATGACAAGTTTTGATTTTCAAGCTAAAGATCTAAAGAGAAGAAAAACCCCTATTATCTCCTCCTCAGAGTTATTTGACACATAAGCATTAAATTATTAATTCTTGTATCATCTTCATGAGATATATTGGGAGGAATCATTATTCTCATTTTTATTAGTAAGAGATTTTACAAATTTCTGGTTAATTGGCAGGCATGTCGATGCAAATCTTGGGAAAACCATAAAGGATTACATGTAATATTATATTTGAAGATTTCATAAATAGATCCTACCATCAATTATATGGTAATGACCATGACTACATTTAGTAAAAAAAAAAAATAATACAACTTTATTTATTTATGCTCAACCTCCCTGACTGTGCTTGGGCCCATATCCAACAGTTCTCAAACTTCGACTTTAAGACTAGAAATGTGCCAGTAATAGAGCTTTCATTAAGACACATGGAATGAACATATAAGGACATTCTTCCTACAGGTAATCCTTTGAAAAAGGAAGAAATCAAGAGACAGTCTCAAATCCCAGGTTTATCTAGGGCTGTTGCTTCACACTATGATCATCCTTGAAAACAAAGGAAAAGCACCCTTCAAGTCAATGGATAAAAACAATGCTTGACAATGATTTTGTTTTTGTTGTCCTTTGAACTTCAAAAAATGCAAAAGCTATTGAAAGATTAATTGCCACATAAAAAGGTCAAGGTCATGGCAGCCCAACAATCTAGAAATTATTGATTCTGACATAATTACAGTCTCATTCTCACTGGGATGGAAAAACATGTTGTCATGTTATACAGTCTATCAATAAACCCTGCCTCTCACTAGCAATTCTTGTATGTTGGCCATTGCAAGTATTCGGTTTGACCCATCTGGCTTCAGAGTATATTCATTCAACCTGCAAGACCAAAATGAGTGGAAACTCCTCCCTTCATTGCTCTTATAAAAAAGCACCAAAAAGAAAACAACATTTATCCCTCTGTAAATACATAATAAGTGCCCTCTCATGAAATATGGACACATGTTTTTTGAATCATGAGTTAAAGAATTAAACTACTTTGTTACAGTTTGACTCAAAATATGAATATGAAAGTCTTGGAATTAATTGTTAAGTTTGAAGATTGAACAGTTGTTAGCCAACTGGTGAAGGAAAGCAAACTGATAATCTGTTGTCTTCTCCAGTTTACAGATTGATTTGCACTCAGCCCAATAAAAAAGAGAGGCACAACCAGACTCTTTTTTATTTCCTCAAGAAATCCAAACATGCTGGCCTTTTAGTGTGTAACAACTGATAGAGATGATAGAGTGTTTAATCCCACAATCCTAGGGCATGAATTTCCCTTTCTTGTAGATTTTTTCTCCTCCATTTTTTTCTAAGAAAATGGCCTTTTTCCCTCCCTTGATTCTTCTATCATAAACTGAAACATCGGTAAAAATTTCCAATAGAAGTGGGATTTGTTCTGGACTGCTTTCACATGTAGATAAGATGATACGTATTCATGAAAGTAATATCTGTTGCATTTTTAGTGCACCATATACCAGTATATTGATTATTTTCAACTTTATATAAAGTATACAGAATTGCCTCTTTTAAATCCCACTTTACAAATTAGGGCCCATAGTTTTGTGAGTTTAGCTAACATTTCTAAGTTCTCAGAGTTAGTAACCATGAAGGCAGAATTGTTACTCTCATCTGTCTGACAGCAAAAGTGTATGCCTTTTCTTGGTATCAGGATGCCCCTCTGGAGGTGGGGTGGGGGAATGGAAAGAAAAGGGCATTGGGGCGCCTGGGTGGCTTAGTCGGTTAAGCATCCGACTTTCGCTTAGGTCATGATCTCGAGGTTCGTGGGTTCGAGCCCCTCGTCGGGCTCTGTGCTGACTGCCAGCTCAGAACCTGGAGCCTGTTTCAGAGTCTGTGACTCCCTCTCTCTCTGACCCTCCCCTGCTCACGCTGTCTCTCTCTCTCTCTCTCCTAGAAATAAATAAAACATTAAAAAAATTAAAAAAAAAAAGAAAGAAAAGGGCATTGTTGTTTTCTTTTTCTAAAGGACTTTATTTTTTTAAAGTTTTATTTATTGTCTTTTGAGAGAGAGAGAGAGAGAGAGAGAGAGAGAAAGAGAGTATCTTAAGCAGGCTCCATTCTCAGGACAAAGCCTATCTCGGGGCTCCATCTCATAAGCTTGGAGTCATGACCTGAGCCAAAATCAAGAGTTAGTTGGGGCGCCTGGGTGGCTTAGTCAGTTAAGCGTCCGACTTTCGCTTAGGTCATGATCTCGCAGTTCGTGGGTTCGAGCCCCGCGTCGGGCTCTGTGCTGACTGCCAGCCTGGAGCCTGTTTCAGTCTGTGACTCCCACTCTCTCTGACCCTCCCCTGCTCACGCTGTCTCTCTCTCTCTCTCCTAGAAATAAATAAAACATTAAAAAAAAAATTTTTTTTTAAAAATCAAGAGTTAGCTTCTCAACTGACTGAACTACCCAGGTGCCCCAATATGTGTCATTTCTTTTTTTTTTAATGTTTATTTATTATTGAGAGAGAGAGAGAGAGAGAGAGACAGGGAATGAGCATGGAAGGGGAAGAGAGGGAGAGACCAAATCTGCAGCAGGCTCCAGGCTCTGAGCTGTCAGCACAGAGCCAAACGCAAGGCTTGAACTCACAAACCATGAGATCGTGACCTGAGCCGAAGTCAGATGCTTAACCGACCGAGGCACCCAAACACCCCTGGGTGTCATTTCCAATGAAAGAATAAATGTAGAGTCTTTTCATCATAGGTGTTCATATTACATTACATTTGACTAAATGATCTGAACTTGATTTTAATAAGCCATTAATTCCTCTTCTGGAAATGACAATGGCTCCTAAATCATTGATCTGTGGTGAGAACTTGAAGAAATAACAAATATGAATAATTAGCACAGTGCTTGGCAAAAAGTGAATGCTCACAGAATTTTAAAAATGATTATAATTATGTATGTTTTTAGAGTCAGTCACAGCAGTTTTGAAAGCTCAATGTGGATGTGGATGACACAATCCTTATCAGCTCCCAAAGTGACCTCTGTTTTGACCCACTTACACTTTAATGTCTGCCCACTCAATCTATAAAGAAATTTGAGATTCAAAGAGGTTAAGTGACATTAAGAAGACCATATATGTAGTAGATAAGACTTTTTTCAACCCCAGATCTCTTGACTCACATCAGGTCACACAGAAAACACCTCACCTTCCCTACATTAATTTACTAAATATCCTAGATTCTATTTTGCCTAAAGAAAAACCTTGAATGGAATAGCTAAAAAGAAAGAGAAAAAGTTGTTTATCAGTTCAGAATATTTGTCATATATCTATTTTTTTGAGAATTAAAGTAGAAAAAGAAAAGAGACATATAATGCAGAGAATTACAACTCTATATATCTTTTCTCAAATCTTTATTTTTAAGAACCAATGCAAGTCTATGGAAAAGTAGAATATGTAAAGAAAAGAAAATTAAAGAACCTGCATCCTATAAAGCTCAGAATTTGTGCACATACAAGATTATAAAATATAGATGTGTTTATTCAATAGAGCAGAAGATAGAAATATAGTTTAATTATTTTCTCATTTTTTTTAAGTAGGCTTCATGCCCAGTGTGGATCCAAATGTAGGACTTGAACTCATGACCATGAGATCAAGACTTAATCTGAGATCAAGAGTTGGATGCTTAACCAAATGACACTCAGGTGCCCCTACATAAATTTCTTACATTTGGGCATATAGGGTAAAATGCACCTAGAGAACTTCATGACAATATATTAGGAAAAAGTAGCTTCTCAGCATATAAAGAATTGGCTGAATTACTAATATGAAGACAGACTGAAAGATAAGATGAGGAAAAGGACAGCAATTCTATAGGTCACTATATTTTGGCAAATGTTGCTTTATAGACACATTAATATAATTTTGAGTTTGGGATTGTCCTAGAAGAGGTCCTAGAAAACTAAGTTGAATCTAGGCTTGTAATATATTAGGTTCAGTGCCATATATACATAAAAAAAGCAAAACATGATCGATATTTTTCTGTTAAAGTTTAATGTTTTGATTACAGAGACATTAATTTTACTAGGCAAATGAGTCTTACTTGAAATAATTAGCAATGATTTTATTTCTAATATGCAGCCTCCATGGTGTCATTCATCTCAAAAGTCATCAAGTATGGATATTAGGTAGTGAAATGCAGGTTCTGTTAAATCTGGTATTAATAGGACTAACTATATAATTCATTTATATTAACTTTGATTTAAACACAAGTGTATGAATTTATATGCTTTTTAAAATGTTACATTATCGATTCATGCCAAAATAATAGTAACTCTGCTGGTGTCAAGCTTGTTTAAATACTTAAGTGTATGCTTGTTTTTACTTTTTATGTGTGAAATTTTGTAAATTCATTGAATTTACAAGTCTTGATCTTCTAAGAAAAAATTCCATTTTTCTTTATTCTTTCCCCAAATTCTTGTTTTAAGAATCTTGAGTATGTTAATTCCTTTAAACGTACTATTTCCAAGTGTGTATGTGTACATGTACGTGTGTGTGAGAGAGAAAGAGGGACAGAGACAAAAAGAGAGAGAGTTGTTTCTGTTTCTTCTTATCTTTTCTTTCTTTCTCTCCATATTTACATGTGTTTGTGTATAAGGACTCTATATGTCTTCTTATGTTAAAACACAATTTTAACAACTAAGAAAATTGTTATTGGTTCCTTTACTTATTAAGAATAAATATAATATAAATATAAATGAATAATATAAATAAGTGAAAATGGTGCTATGCCAAGAATCAGATGCAATGGGAAAACTTACAGATGCTTCTACTGGGTTACCTAAACAGCTATGCCTTTGAAGTCACCAAGTAGGAAGGCAAGTAATGTATTCAAAAGCCAGAGTTTCAGAGAACCACCAAGTAGATCTTGGCCTATACAATATTATTTAATTTAGTTGCATATTTGTGTTTTCTAAGCCCAGCATATTTGTGATTTCTGCAAACCACAAAGCCATGAAATTGTTGGTTTTGTCAATGCTACTCATTAGTGATTCATATGATTAAAAGATTAGAAACAAAACCCAAAATTTAAATTCAATCATAGATAATATTTTGTCTCTACATTATAATGGTAATGATATATATCATATTACATCTCTATAATGCAAATAACCCTTGAGTTATAACGAATATCTGGTTGGGGGGCACTGGGTGCCTCCATCGTTTAAGCCTCTGACTCTTGATATGGGCTCAGTTCAAGATCTCATGATTCGTGAATAAATAAATAAACTTAAAAAATCTGGTTAATTCATCTACACCATGCCACAGTCAGCACATATTTTTATCTTTTTATAACCATAAACGTTCTTAATGATTTTGATTTGATCTATTAGACCTTTTAATATTTCTATAGCAACCAATCATCTGGGAATATTTTAAAGGTAAATTCCCAAAGTCGTAAACTACTTATGATTTCTTTTTATATTAAATATTTACAGTTTAACCAATATATGTATTTGTACATATGTATGATTATAAGGTTTTGTTTTTTTTTGTTAGGCCACTTAGTATTAGGATTCTATTTCCTAATGTTTGATAGTACATAGCCAGTAAGATAAAAAGAATTTATGTTCAGGACTTCTGACATCGACTTTGCACTGAGTGCCTCTATAGCCTATTTACTGTAGCTACTCCTAGCTTGTAACCTATGTTTGTTTATATAACATTCTTTTTTATATACTGTCCTCTTTTATATACAGTGATTTTATATAGGCAATAAAACTGAAAGTACTATTAAGACAGGTGGGTAAGAACCATTCAGTCTTTCCGTGTTTCTCTTTACTCTCATACTATCAAACTCACACAACACTTCTGACACCATATTATTTATTTGTTCTCCCACACTCAGCAACTCTTCAAAATCGACTAAATGACCTACAACCTAACTCAATTCTGACACTATCTGCCTGGAGATAGCATCTGATCTCACAGGTAGAAGGCTCAGTCCCACATGACCACCTCTTCTCCCTCGCAGACTTCAGATGCCAATCACAAGTACAGGTTTATGTTTCTAACCGATGGCCATAAGTCAGAGCTTCCCATGACCCACTCCTTTGGTTCAATTAATTTGCTAGAGTAGTTCACAGAACTCAGGGAAAAAATTGTTTACTTACTGTTTACAAGTTCGTGATAAAAGGGTATGATAAAGGTTAAAGATGAATAACTAGATGCAACAGATGCAGAAGGCAAGCTCTGTGGTAAGGAGCACAGAGCTGCCTAGACACTTGACATCTCCCAGTATCTCTATGTATTTTCCAGCCTGGAAAGTCCAACTTTTTTATGAAGGATTCATCGTGTAGGCACAATCTATCATTACCCTCATTTCCAGCCCTTCTTCCTTCTCTGGAGGATGGGAGATGGACTGAAAATTCCAAGCTTCTAACCCTGGCTGAGTCTTTCTGGTGACCAGCCCCCACCCAGGGGTCCGATCATTAGAACAAAAGACACTAATATCACTCAGAAAATTCCAAGAGATTTAGGAGCTCTGTGTCAGGAACCAGGGCCAAAGACTAAATTTCAGAATAAAAACATGTTCCTAGTGCTCTTATCACTTGGGAATTTATAGGGTTTCCATAATCCTGTGTCAAGAACTGGGGGGCGCCTGGGTGGCTCTGTCAGTTAAGCATCCAACTTCAGCTCAAGTCAGGATCTCACTGTTAGTGAGTTCAAGCCCCACATCGGGCTCCGTGATCACAATTCAAAGGCTGGAGCCTGCTCAGATTCTGTGTCTCCTTCTCTCTTTGCCTCTCTGACTCACACTCTGTCTCTCTCTCAAAAATAAACATTAAAAAAAAAGAAAAGAACTGAGAGAAACCAATACATATATTTCCTATTATCTCACAACAAAGTACCTATACTATAAAGTAGTATTTCTTAAAGGAAGTTAGTAAATTGTTCCTTTCCACAATGTGCAGTGTGTGTATGTGCATGTGTATGTGTATGGGTAAAGCTTACAGAACAAATGTTGCTCTAAGAATTTTTCAAAAAAGTTAATATATTAATTAATGAATTGTTGGTCCAAATTTCTTGGAGGAGTTTCCCAGTAGAAATTCAGAACATGAATTCAATAAAGGACTTCACAGTGGCCAGAAAATTAAGCTTCATCATCATTCAAGGGTGTAAGAAAACCAAAAAGGGATAATTTGATGTTAGATCACCATATGCAACTTATCTCTGAATTTACCATTGACTTGCAAAATCAGAACACAATTTGAACTTGTCATGCAATGTCCAAAATGAAAGGACTGTCACTATAGCCAAGTATGTCAGGAGTATTTTCTTCCTTATTCTTTCTTTCTGTGACAGCACTTTCTCCAACTTCTTCAACGTGTAATCTCTTTCTCTCCCTCTCTTTCTCCTGTCTCAGCTCCTCTCCCTTTCTTGTGTGTGTGTGTGTGTGTGTGTGTGTGTGTATGCAACAATCACATACATTTCGTCATTCTTACTAACTAGAACCTAAATAAATATCTCCTGAATAGTTACACTTTGTAATTATTGTGAAATATTTTACTAACAAGGATGTTTTTATGTGACAGATGCTTCTTTTACTGCACTAGAATTGGTAATTTTGAGTAAATTATTTACTACTAGAATTACGTTGCCACAAAAACCTATATCAGATCATTACTAGGGGTTAATTATTAGCAAATATATTTATGTGTGAGAAAAGTAAACACTAAGAGAAAATCTTAGTATAAATACTTTTAACTATCTGATAAAATTAATAAATAAAATTAGATGAGCGATTTGTTAATTTTTTCATTAGAGCTAATAGGTTGAAAGAAAATGGTTTCTAATAATAGTCTAACTTTAAAATTTTTCAACAAAATATAAGATGAGAATAATTTTTAAGAACAATATGCTGCCCCCATTATCCTTTTAAACATCAGATAATTTTATTTCTTATTATTTAGATTAGCCTTGGCTGCAATGTTCTACATTTCATAAATGTTGATATTTTTCCCTTTACATCCAGAAACAGTAACAATTGCAAAGTCAACCAATAGATGGTGCTAACCATGGCATCTTCTAAAACACTGACAAGTGTTAAAAGCTTGAGCGTTGTTGAAATGGATTTAGTCAGTTTTTAGTGAGTGTCATTATACCCTCAGTGTAATGCATATCTTAAATGAGCAGTTATAGAACGCGTTCTAAAACTCATCAAGTTTTATTGGGAACCTAATAGGTTTTATTTTCGGCTGTACAGGTACAGTGAATCATAGGGAGTGGAGTAGGAAAAATGTTCAATGAGGATTCAACCTTGAATCTTTCTGCTCATTGGAAGTCCCAATGAGAAAAAAGATACATATACTAGATTTATATTGTATCTTCTCTCCATAGGACCTAAAGTGATATATACAGTACCTATTAAAACAAACAACATCCTTTAAAAGGTTAACCAGAGCTCTGAACCAAAGAGTCAAATCAAGAAACTGGCTTGCTTAAATTAATCCGGGGAAAGAATCAGTTGATACTATGGAATGTTATTATTGCAAAAGAAATAAACTAATGTGGTTTAATGAAGATTTGGGAAAGAATTTGGAGTTTTAGAGCAACACAAACTTGGAAGGGGTGGCTAGCTGCCACTGCTCTATTTTTCCTGCCCTAAGCTTGATTCACTGACATCCTAAGATATCTAGGTGAATCAATAGATTATAAATATCTTTCCGAAGAGTACTTATTTAAAAATTGTGTGATTCCATCTCCAAAGGTAAGGGAATTAAAAGCAAAAATGAACTGTTGGGACCTCATGGAGACTAAAAGTTTCTGCACTGCAAGTGAAACAGTCAATGAAACCAAAAGGCAACTGATAGAATGGGAAAAGATGTTTGCAAATGACATATCAGATAAAGGGTTAATATCTAAAATATGTACGGCTTGGTGATGAGAAAGAATGAAATCATGCCATTTGCAGCAACATGGATGGAACTGGAAGGTATTATGCTGAGTGAAATAAGTCAGTTAGAAAAAGACAGATGTCATATGTTTTCATTCAGATGTGAATCTTGAGAAACTTAACAGAAGACCATGGGGGGAAGGAAAGGGGAAAAAACAGTTACAAACAGAGAGGGAGGGAAGGAAACCATAAGAGACTCTTAAATACAGAGAACAAACTTAGGGTTGATGGGGGAGGTGGAGGAGCAGGAAAAATGGGTGATGGGTATTGAGGTTGGCACTTGTTGGGATGAGCATTGGGTGTTGTATGTCAGCAATGAACCACAAGAATCTACCCCTAATGCCAAGAGCAAACTTTACATACTATGTGGTAGCCAATTTGACAATAAATTATATATTTTTAAAAATGTGTGATTTTGCACAAAATGGCATCCTTTTTTGATACGCAGGAACATGTATTGTGAAAATTCAGGCACCAATTTTAGAAACATTGGCTTAATTTTGAATAAAAAGATTGGATCAATTTAGAACGAACTAGACTAATTCACTAAAAGTGAGAAGTTTATCATTTAAATAACTGCTTTATCCCTAAGCATAATGTGATATTTATAATCCACATTATGGATTATAATCCAGTAGGAAACATACATGCATATACATCACTTGCATACATTATCTTTTGTTTCCAGTCCAAGACAAATTATGGAAAAATAACCCTATATATCACTTTCCTTAGAATGCTTCATTCAACTATAATATTATCTATTATATTAGTATTCTAGTTTTGCTGATCCCTCTTCTTTTTTCCAAGGGATATTTAGATAGCAAGTTAATGTTTCTTTCCTTTAAAGTGTAAGAATTGAGAAATTTGATGTAATAGCAGATACATTGTTTTAAGGCAGCCTCAGCTTTCTCAGTTCTGATGATGATACCAACTTTAAATGTAGAATTAGAGATGGTTGAGAAGAAAATAATATGGAATATTCTCCTTTCATAAAACAAGACAATGTTATCCTTTATATGCCCCACCAAGAAAAACGTATTTTCTTCTTAATGCAGTTCCCCCTGATATATAGAAGTCTGGAGCAGAAGGATCGGGACACAGAAAAGGAATGGAGGAGCTACATTTTAAGAATATGTTCTCTAGAACTACTTTGTCTATGACACAAATCCCACTTGTGGCAATGAGTCCCTTGGCAAACTGCCTCTACTCTCTGTGTTTTAGTTTTCTATATTATTACATAGAAATCATAATAACACCTACTACTTAGGCGGGTAAAAATGTCTGATACATAATCATCGGTATCTATAATGTTAGATCATAGCTAATTTCTCAAGTCAACGTTCTTGAATTATTTTCCCCTATCAAAATCTTAAAGCACAGAGAGTCACCATGATTTTGTACTCTGGAAGACAGGGACAGGCACTGTTTTCGTAAGGGTTGCCGTCGATAACATCGACTCTTGCACCTTGTTAAAGCTGGCAAAGAATCGAAAGAATAGCATTCTCTGAGTCTAGGGGAATACTTAGTTTAGATGTGTTCAAATTGATGCAGTTTTTAAAATTTTTTAATCAACTGACTAAAGACTACATTTTAATATCAGGTTATATGGCCAGTAAGGGCTTCAATTAGCTAACCTACTTTCTGTCATGTCCTTCCCATCTGGCTAAGTGGAAATGGCTTGGGACTAAAGTACTCACACATTTGAATTAAGGATATTCAGCTTGACTACCTGGTGCCACAGGATAGATTATTCTTCTGTAGCTGTAATTGGTACTTGGATTAACTAATTAGACCACTTGACTGAGTGTTTACAAAATGAGTTGGTTTTACTCACGTAGATTCTCCCTGGTATTCATTATAATAGCATTATCACTGGAATGTACCATTTCATTGTCATGAGACCAATCCTACAAACAAAAAGTGACCAAACCTCACTCAACAGTTAACTTATTTAATTCTCAGATGAGGTTCTTAAAGCTTGTTATAATGGGATTTGTCTCTTCCTAACATCACTGAGCATCTTACCAGGGGCTTAAGGGCAAAACAAAGGACATCTCAACCTGAGGTGAATACTTCTGGAAGGCCAAATTATCGATACTTGTACAGGAGATAATGTTGGCCTATTAAGAGTTCATAAAGAATTATTGTATTTCATATTAATATGCAAGAGGACTGGAAAGATACAAAATACATGCACATGGTCAAGGATTATGAGGTGTACTAGTAAATGGGTATTAGCATTTCATTTAATCTATGAGTTCAGAAATAGTGTTTTCTTGCAAAAGTTAATACTGTCTAGTTCAAAGTGTGCAATGAAGAGTTAAGTGCAAAATCACAGAGACAGCACTTAAGACAGACCATTTTATTGGGGTCAAAGGATGCTCTGAGGAGATGAAGGAGTAAGCACCATGGAGAAAATTTTGTTTTATTTCCCGAGGTTAAGGGCTAGGGTCATTGCCCTAAAGCCTGAACTTTTGTACCCTGAAAGAAGTGTTTCATATGGAGCTCTAAATAAAAAGAAAATAAAAAGAAAAGAAAAAGAAAGATTCTTCCACCAAAAAATAGATAAGGGACCAAACAATGTTGAAGAAATAATTTTTATAATAAGTGCCATCTAGGTTGAGTAGTGAGGATGCCAAGGAGTTAATCAGGTTGAAGAAGTAGTTTGCATCCCTTCAGGCAGAATCACAAGGTGATAGAAAACAGCCTGATATATTCAGGAGATAGTGAACAGTCTATGTGGTGTGACTTGTTCCCAAATAACACTCTTTCCTTAAATTTCTAATTTAGGAACTCTAGCTGACCAGATAGTGTTTTTAATGGTAGGAACAGTATCCTGGTGAACCACGAAGTTTATGTTTAATGTAAGATGATCTGTCTCTATATCAGTTACTTAAACCACACTCTTTCTTAACGTAGCAGAAGAAGGAGGTGGCAGCTTCTCACTGAATTGCTATTCAAATCAGAATTATTAGTTACATAATCAATCAAGATACGTTACTTGATTTAGAAGCTATTTTATGTTTTAGGTTGAGCAGAGTTTTACACATGGTAATTGAAACAGAATTATACATGAAAAGATGTATGTGGGAAAATATTCAAGTGGTGCTAATGTCTATCATTTTTTTGAGAACCATTTTACATGTTTTACATGAAGTGTAAAGAAAGTGTAAAGCAGAACAGAATGATAGAGCAAGTATACATTTGGTAGATTTACACAAAAAAGAAAATAAATATTGATGTAGTGGGGAAAAAAGAATACATGTGAACCTAAGAGGGTCAGGTATCTGGTTCACAAACAAGGAAATGTTATTCGGTTTTGAAAATACAGACTAATTGACCTGGAAAACAAAATGATGTGAGGCACATCAACTGGAAATATAACCTGTAAAACAGTAATGTCAAATGAATGCCACGCTGCCTTTCTGTGAACATATCTCCTGGCGGGCATCTGCAGGTATTTCCTTTTTTAAATTTGCCTACAGATAGGTTATTAAAGTCATTGCGAATCAGAACATGTCTTTCCAGTGGCACATATTAAACTACACATGAGCAGAGGCAAAGGTAAGGACAAGAACACTTAGGGGGCAGAGAGAACGCTTTCCGTGAATCCCATGTTGACACTGAGATACGGTTCTAAAGAGTTACATGTTATTTGAAACAAAATTTGATTTATTTAAAAAAAAAAGTTGTCTCGATGACTTGACTCTAAATAAATGTGTCTGTGAGGTAATTTGAGTTTGGAAAACTATGAATGATTTGGTGAAATTATACTATCACAATTAGTAGTCTGGAGAGCTTTGCTTTCAATTTATGTAAGATGCTCATTATGTAAGGTGCAAATCCTGGGCCAGACTCAGTTTATGGCTGACGTTATCACTTAATAATTAATAGGACCCTCTTTCATCTCAAATCTTCCAGTTGTATAGTCTATTATATGAGTGCAGTGTATGCGTAGGTGTGTGTGCATGTGTATGTATGTGTGTGTGTGTGTGTGTGTTTAATTCTCATCCATACCATTATTATCTGCCTTGATTCATTAGCAGATTTATCCTGATTTCTTTGCCCTTTTGTCTTTCCTTTCCAATTCTTTGGAAAGAATAGTTCAAACTTAGAGAGAAGGGTTAAAGTTAATGAGTAAATAACCAGATGATGATAGATGACCTCTCTGCCTCTCTGAGAATTTGTATCTCCTTTGTTTCTCTATTAATACAGTTTCTTGAAAGTGTATTCAATAATCTACATTCTACCTAATTTTGTAGGGCAGATGGGGAACAAATACCACATAAGAGTTTCTTTCTTGGCTACAAACCATATTTCTCCATTTAGCTCTTGCTCTCTTACCTTCTCCTGTTCTTCAATTTTCAATAAATTTTGATCAGTGGCTCACAGATCCCTGACAGCTTGTAAATTGCTTGAAAATACCCTGGGCTATATATGAACACCAAATATGAATACTAAGCAACGCTGCTTCTAGAGTGCCTTTAAAACTCTAATAGTCAGCATCCAGATGTGTTAATAATCATGTAAGGTACTTATTGATTTATAGAAACTTAAATAAATATGGAGCACTATCTGAATTAAAAAAGGGTCCCTGGGAATACTTGACTTTCTCATGTGGTGTTTAATAATAGTTGAAGAGGTAAGCTGAATAGTAAGTTCTCTTGAGTTCTTAGGCAGACCTAGGAAAATATGCTTAGCATACAGAAAGAAATCACCTTCTAAGATATTATAATCAAACTCACAGTCCATATATGCTTCTGTATTCTCACACATTTTAACATAATCCTAGGCTGTTTAACTATTTGTCTCAATAAATACAAAGGCAAATTTTGTAACAAGAAAGATCATAGGTCACTACATTTTTAAAGAAGGTTGGGAAAATAGTTTAGTGGCAATATTAATAGGAAAGGACAAACTATCACTGTTTTATTTGGAGTAAAAGAAATTTTGCCAAGGAGAAGGGAATTGTTTGGGCTATTTCATATACTGAGGACATTACTTTTATGCCAATGATGGAAAGGTCAAAAGACATATTTTCCAACTTTTGAAAAACTTTAATATCCATTGTCTCAAAATTACCTGGGTTTTGCTGTGGGCTTCAAAATTAGAAATATGAAAAATATCAATAATATTACATTTTCTTCTATCCTTTAGTGACATTCCCTTGGGCCTGCTCACATGTCCACTGTGATCTCAGTCCTTACCATCCTACCCCTAGATGTATCCAGTGTTTATACTTCTCACCGATATTAGGAGAAGGAAATCTTAAACCCAGGGCGCCTTAGTGTAACAAGCCCAGCAACAGAATGGACATCTGTGAAGAGGATGATGTGTGGGGTACACTTGATTCTTATATTTAGAAAAAAAAGGTTAAATAAGGCCTTTTGTCAGACCTTAACATTGTTGTAATATGGCGCTAGATCTGTCTATTACTGGAATCTTTTTTATAAAGTTTCAGTTTATGTTTAGATTATGCTCTGTAGGGTGCAAGGGGGAAGCCTAGTATTCACTCAGAAACCCATTCTTTTATTTAATCTTTTCATAGAAATTTAATAAATATGCACTTTATGTAAAAGAAAACTACATTGTTTGCCTATAATGTGAATACCAGACCTGTTTTAAAATCAACCTTTATGTCTTCAAAGCCACAGTCTCTATATAAACTACATTTTACACTTACTAAACATATCAGTTCCAAATTTGTCCTGAAAAATTTCTTAAAAATATATTAAACTTGAAAACTATAGATATATTTTTAAAACTATGTGCTTTTATAAGACTCTAGTACATATAATAACACATTAAGAAAATATCTTTGCCCAGATGGGAACTATGTTAATCATCTCAAGGTTTATATTATATAAACATTGACAATTTAACAATTTACATATATATAGATGTCACTCAGGTCATCTTAAGAGAGAAGGTCATAAAAACCAAGAATAAAATCAGCATCCTTTATAACAGTGTGCTATTTATTAAGCAATTTCTCTTTACCAGTGCTAGACTTGGTCATTTACATATATTGTTTCATTTAAACATCAGGTTAGCCTGATATAAGTAATATTATAATCTTTATACTACAGATAAAAATTTTTAATTAAGCTAAATAAAGTCATGCAATTTGGCCAAGGTTATAAGCTATAAAATGACAGAAACTTTTTTCCTGACTTAATGCCCATGTTTAAATGTGAGGTCAACAAACTTTTTGCGTAAAGGACCAGACAATAAATATTTTAGGTATTGTGGACTATAATAGTCTCTGTCATAAACTACTCAACTCTGCTTTAGCCCATTCTAACCTTTGGTGGGGGTTAAAGTTAGGGTTAGGTTAGGGTTAGGTTTAGGTTTAGTGCTGAAATAACTCTGAATTCACATGTGGACAAAGTGTATATTAATGAGTATGGCTGTGTTCCAATAACACTTTATTTATAAAAACGGGCAATCAGTTTGATCTGAGGGCCTTTGTTAGCCAACACCTCCTATACAACATTGTGCCATATTGAGTACATTTTATGCTACACTGAGATTATTATCCAACTAAGTCATCAGGGAATCCACACTCTTAAACACACTAATAGTTAATTTACTGAAAATTATGACATAGTTATTTTTAAAGTTCATTTCAATTAAAATTCTTTTATAAGATGGCATATTTCAAAGTGTTAGAATAGTAAAATTAATGTGTCATATAAACCAGACTTACAATTCCTAAGCTGTTGTATATGTTGACAAGATTATGTTTGTACTCCAAGTCTGTGAAATTTTTATTACAACTAGTTTAATACTTATTTAAAAATTCCTTTAGAATTAAACATTTAAGGAACAATAAAAGCCTACTTTTATTTCTTTAGATCTGTGTAAAGGGAATTGAAGATTACCCATTAAGGATTTTTAAGTGTGAAATCAAAACCTTATTGCATTGTAGGGTAGAAAAACATAAAAATCAAGAGCATATGTAATTAATTTGTATTGTTGCTGCTATAGTTATCTGCATTATGTCTGACAAGACCAAACTGAGCTACAAAGAAATAAGTGAGTTACTAAAAACAATTGCATATTAAACACATCTTTTTGTCATAACAAATCCTAGCTGCACAGAGTATTTTAAAAATTGCAAATCAGACCAAGAAAAAAAAAATAGAACTTGAAGACCCCAAATAAAACAAATTGTGTAGAAGAAGAAAGAAAAAAAAATACACACCCTTTGTGTTTGACTCCAAAGCACTCTGTAAGTTGATTTCTAAGTAAAGAATTTAGAACTCATGCATCTTAAGATGTCCTGCTATTGAGCACTCAGAGAAAACAAAGTGTTGTCCTGTCAAACTACAAAAATATTTGACAGAGTTACATCTGATCCCAGTCACGTTAATATTTGAAAATGTATCAATGTGGCCTATTTCAGTAGTTATCTTTTTTATTGGTTTTCTTCTTATCTAAAACAAGGACCATAAGCCTGGTACCCTGACAGATGAAAATGGATTTGACACCATATGAGCTGCCTTCTACCTAGAAAGTGAGATGTGTCTTCTCCTCATATTCCTTGGTCAGTTCAATTTATGGGGTTTATCCTTAACTACAAAGGATACGTTTGTAATCTTTCCATCTGCTTGAAGACTGAGGGTCAAAACTCCTTTGTAATCAGGCTAATAATTTATCACCAAGACATCTTTCTTCATAGATGGTCTACTGTGGGCAACTTCCATTGGACTAGTTCAATTTCATTTTATTTAAAAAATGATATTACCCAGTGGAACATATTAAATCATATCTATATATACACATATGAAATTCATGTTATTGGTAACTCAGAGTCTTTCCTTTCACATTGCATTTTGGTTTGTTATATCGGACCACTTATATACTCTTAATCCTGTGTTACAGCAGGAACAGTTCAGGTGACAGTGTCTGCTCTTTTTACTTGCTTCTGAAGACTGCAGAGTCAATGTGCAGAGAGCGGCTGTCATTGCTCGCCTCCCTGAAGAGCCGGTCTTACTGGAGGCTAACTCAAGGATCAGAGAGAAAAATAAATCAGTGTAAAGCAAACTGACATTTACTGATTCCACTCTGTGCACTTCCTGCTTGAATTGGACTAAAAAAGAAAAAGCTAATAAAGCTTTACTAATCCCAAAATATATAGTCTGCGGATCCTAAGCCATAAGTAACTTTCCGTATTTCATGCAGTAACCAGCAAAGTAAAGCTCGGTTTCCCAAGTCCATCCTCTTTTAACTTTAACAACTCTCCTCATTTTTCCAGCCTCCAAAATATCTTTCCCTCTAAGTATCACCTGAATGCAACATTACTTGTTTTCAGTTATTTTTTTTATTAACGTGAAAAATAAAACCCCAGAAGGCTTGTAAGTCACAAAGAAGTTTTTGTGCTTTCAAACCTAAGAGAAACAGATCCAATTTATTTACTCACATGCTGGAAGCAAGAGTGTTGTACATAGGACAGCTTTGTGTGCAGCTTGGGTTGGTAGAGAGCAGAGATCTAACATCTTCATCATGGAATTTATACTTTCAAGTTTCTTTTCAAGAAATTGTGGTTTAGATTTTGATAACACTGGATGCCTAGAACCTTGTGTTTTATCCAGTCCTATCTATTTGGGCAACATCCTTGCTGGTCAATAAACAGGAGACTGGGGGAGTTAAAAATAGTACTTTAAACTTCCAGCCCTTGCTGTGATTCCCTGTTTCAGGGAACCCTGACTCTGTTACCTCAAGCTAGACTTGAGGAGTGTAGTTTTATTATTTTAATTATCAATACAAGTATCCACTCGCTAAATTTTTCTCCCTTCTGGTTTTTTTGTGGTTGCTGTCCTGCCCCATACCTGGCCTCCTAAATTTAAAAACCCAGCACCGTCTCCTGGGTGGCTCAGTCAGTTAAGCATCGGACTTCGGCTCAGGTCACGATCTCACAGTTCGTGGGTTCGAGGCCCGTGTAGGGCTCTGTGCTGACAGCTAGCTCAGGACCGGGAGCCTGTTTCAGATTCCGTGTCTCTCTCTCTCTCTGGCCCTCCTCTGTTCATGCTGTCTCTCTCTCTCTCTCTCTCTCTCTCTCTCTCTCTCTCTCTCTTTCTCTCAGAAATAAATAAAACATTAAAAAATAACTAAAACCTGTACCAATGAGAAAAAGTGGGACAGCAGTTCTTTCTGTGTTTACACAATGCTTTCACAGCCCAGAAATATTAGTCATTAGTTAAGAAATCCCAAGACACATGAAGAAATAATCTGACGGAAGGTTTCCCTTTTCAACTATCCTCTTTAGATAGCAGATTGCTTGCTTTCCCTTAAAAGAAACAAACAAAAATCAAAGTAGAAATCAAATGTAATATGTTGAGAAAAGAGTAGATTGTCAGGTAAAGATGTTACAAATATGTCAAAATTGGACCTGAAATGAATGCTATAAATACTCCTTGACTAATCCCTGGTTTCCCTTGAAGCCCAGCTCTTTCCTTGTTGATACCTAATGGTTGGCTGTATCACCTACTCTGATATCTATTTTTAAAAGAATGATAAAAAGTTTTACAAAAGCCTTTTATCCAATATTCATGATGAGTGTTTTATTTATAGACTATATGATTCCAACACAATGGCTGTCAGAATGTCGGCTAACTAAATCATTCACTTGATTTTGTTCAATAGTTTCACTTTCCTCTGATTCAAACTTAACCATTTTGAATGATTGACTATGGAGCACCTTTTCTTTTTTGTCATCCTATACTTCCACTTTCATAGGTGTGTGTGTTTGTGTGTGTGTGTGTGTGTGCGTGTGTGCGTGCACATGTGTGTGTGTGCATGTGTGTGTATAGATACAGGTGAGTAATCGTCACACAGTAAGAGAGAAATCTGAAAAAAAAATAACATTTACAGCACATGAGTAATTTCATAAAAACTGTGGACAAAATTGAAAAGACAGATAAACCTCAAACTCAATTATAAACATCATTTTTAACTTTTCCCAGGACTGGCTAGAACCCTTATTCAGTTAAACATATGAATCAGGTTGGAAATGTTTATGGCATTTAAAGCGCTAAGGATGAATTTAGTTGAAATTCCAAAAGCATATTCTGAATTCAGTTTTAAACTTCAGGAAACTGCCATTGTAAATTTTCTATTGGAGAAAGTTTGCCTACAGAGATATTATTAAATAGCGGGAAAGTTTAGATACAACTTAGAATTTTCCAAATAAAGTTTTTTGGGGTGTTTTTTGAGCAAATGTTGCCACAACATTATACTGGGTATATACTACCCTAAGTGTTCTCATATATAAAGATTAACAGACTATGGTGTTTGCACTCACTTTGTTAATGTCAGATGTCACCCAAATAAGTTAAGTAATTGTACTGTGGAAGATTGTCTAAGTTCATTCAGGGTGTTATAACAAAATAGCATAGCCTGGTGGCTTATAAACAACAGATATTTATTTCTTACAGTTCTGGAGGCTGGGAAGTTCAAGATCCAGGTGCTGGTATATTCAGTGTCTGGTGAGGTTACAATTCTTGGTTTATAGATTACTTTTGTTACTTCTTCTCATGGCAGAAGGTGTGAAGGAGCTCCCTGGAGTCTTTTCTACATGGACACTAATTCCATTCATGAAGGGTCACTGATTAATCCCTCCCAAAGACCCCACTCATGGCCTAACCACTTCTCAAGGCCCCATTGTTAAATGCCATCACATTAGGAATTAGGTTTCAACATATTAATTCAGGGTGAGGGAACATAAATATTCAATCTATAGAGAAGATCTCCTGGTAAATGCTTTGGTAGATAGAAAGATCTGTCATAGTGACGTTTCTTCTAATGCTTCAGCATATCGTAGTACAAATAGTTTGTGATACTGGTCTTGGAAGATTTAGATTCAAAGTCTCAATGTGCAACTCACTACCTTTAAAATCTTGAGAAAATTTCTTAACATCTTTGATTCTTGGTATTTTTATTGGTAGATTTTCTTGTCATTTATTTCTTTCTCTAGCATCTCTTTATTGAGGTATATAATCTTTTCTTAGGGAAGATAAATGAGAAGCCTGGGATGTGAAACCCATCCTCAAGTCTCTCATTTCTCTTAAGAAATGGAATGAAAGTAGAAAATACGTGTTTCATTCTGTTTTCTGCTTGGAGGAAATGACCCTGGCATGGGTAAGTTTGACTAATTCTCAGGTTAGTTTTATAAACTTTAACTGAGCAAGGATATGAGCTTTATTCTTTAATATTATATTTCCCAGTAATAAAGGAATTGTGTTCCAGTCTTCATCTGCTGATTTTCTTTGTCTCTCAATTAATATAAAACTTGGAAAAGGAAGAGGATGCTATTTTATCAAAACATCTCAAACACCCCAATGTGACTATTAAGATACTAGTAGTTGTTTTTAGAGATTAATATATTTAAATATCTTATGAAGTATGAGCTAATGCAGATTAAGAACATGTATATAATATAAAGTGCTAAAATTTACTAAAAGGCTATCAGAATTATAATAAATTTTAGCTTAGCAGGTCAGATACTACAGAAGCCTCTGGCTTTCCTTCAATTCTAAATATTATAATGTATTAATTAGCTCAAAAATGTACACTGGAAAAGACATAAATTATAAATGAATATATGTATATTCCCAGCTTTCTACCACCCCTTTCCACTATATTTTCAGTAATCTGCTGTCATTCAGGTGGGTATTTCTTGCCTGATTCCCATGGTACATGTTCTGACTCAGCAAAGCAGTTCCCTTCCAAGAGTATGGTTTCCAAGGTAACTAGATGGCAAACAAAACCAAAAGTCTTCCTCAACATCAACATGTTCAATTTCTCTAAGAGATGAACACCTTAGTTTTATAGTTTTGCCAAGAATTTTTACGGAAAAGGCAGAAATTAAGATAGACCTTTTACCAATATATTTTTAAACTATTAAAGAGATAAATGTTTAATTTAAAGGTTAATTGTTTAACATCACCAAATATCCACAAGGCTAATGAAATAAAAGCTTCATGTTAATTTTGTTAGTTTTGACCCTTTTTATTTGATACAATGACATTTTGAAAGACATGAGGAAAAACCAATACATATGCTGGAATGTACTTATAAAAGGAGGAAGAAATACAGTAAATATTCATCATTTCATGAGAATAAATTGGTACATAATTTAAATGAATTTCAAATACTTTGAAATGCATCAAAGATATTTTACACCTAACATGTATAATTCTCAAATTACCTAGTCATTGAAACTGGGTAATATATCTCTAACATTTTCTAAAAAATTTAAAAAACTACCACTACATTAGAGAGACACCATCATATTGGTATTGTTATTTTTTTTTAAATTTCACTAATGACCTATGCTTATAGAAGAAGAATAGTAATTATATTTTTAATATCTTATGATGATGATAACTTCAAGAAAAGATTTTGAAGGAAGTTTTTTTTCAATAGAAAATAATTACTACATGAAATACATAGTATAAATAATAATAACAAAAATATGCTTCCCCTCCTTCATGTCTACCCTTGCAGTGTGGCTTTGTTTAAAAAGGCCAAGTCAGGGGCACCTGGGTGGCTCAGTTGGTTAAGCGTCCAACTTCAGCTCAGGTCATGATCTCACAATTCGTGGGTTTGAGCCCTGTGTCAGGCTCTGTGCTGACAGCTAGCTCAGAGCCTGGAGCTTGTTTCCGATTCTGTGTCTCCCTCTCTCTCTGACCCTTACCTGCTCATGCTGTGTCTCTCTCTCTCTCTCTCTCTCTCTCTCTCTCAGAAATAAATAAAACATTAAAAAAAATTAAAAAAATAAAAAGGCCAAGTCAATTTCTCCATCCTTTGAAAATGGATTGCTCATGTGGCTTGCTTTCATCAATGGGACATTAATACATCTGACAAAAACAGAGATATAGAATATCTTTCTTTTTGGGGCTTACCATATTTTGCTTAACATAAATATCTCAGACCACATATAGAAGTCTGAGCAAATCTGTTGGAGGCTGAATGGCCATGCAGAAGAGTTTCAATAGTCTCAGTAGCTGGCCACAAGTACATGAGTAAACCAGAGTTTGGTAAGTCTTTTCCAGACCAAACAAACTTCTAAGTTCAATCCAGCTGGAATTTATGACCCATAGAACCATCTAAATAGTTGTTGTATTAAGCCATTGAGGTCTGGGGTGTTTTGTTACATAGCAAAAGCTAACTGAAACACTATGTTTTCTACGTTTCAAGATATAAATAATACTAAGGATTTAATGTAACATTATGCATTCCACCAAAGGAAAAAGCATTTCTATCTTTTGATTCTTTTGGAAGGGGAAGATGTCATAGTTCAGAAATTAGAAACTAACATGAAAAGATTTCAGTGTAGGAGCACATTTTTTAAAACTTCTCAGATTCTAATTAAAAACTGTTTTAGGTCCTCTTGGCTTATGAAATTATCCACTATTCGTAAGTTTCATAATGCAATCTTGTGACCATAAGAATTATTAAAAATTGAAAAAGTATTCTAGCAGGGTGAATTACATTTTTAGAAGTACTATAACATCTGATATAAAATTAAAGCTTTCCCATGAAGCTAAATTTTATTGGGGATAGGAATTGTAACCAACCTAAATAATAATATATATTAACTTTTATGACTGGATATACATTTAATTGTATGAGTTTATCTCATTAGCCAGTCCTAACAAAAGAAACTCCAAAGTATGATGACAGCTCAGAGCCTGGAGCCTGCTTCAGATTCTGTGACTCTCTGTCTCTCTCTGCCCCTCACCCACTCACACTCACGCTCACTCATGCTCGCTCTCTCTCTCTCTCTCTCTCTCAAAACTAAATAAACATTAAAAACCAAATTAAAAAAAAGCAACTCCATATATGCATATACCAAATCTAATAAGAAGGATATCTCATGGGATTAAAAAGATATACTCATTTTAAATAGATTTATGTGTTTATTTATTTTACTTTGATCAAGTACAAGTATTCTCAAATGATATGAAACATTAATTTCATTATGACATAAAACCTACATAGCTTATTGCATGTGTAAGATTAATCTAACTATACTCTGGTATTCCCCATAATTTTTCAGCCCCTGAATATTAGTATTGAATAATTGTAATATGTTTTTAACATACAGAGATCTCTATGAAACATGTGGTATTACTGATATCTATCCTCTTGAATTCCATTCTATTCTTTCTTTTCCCTTATTATATACGCCCTCAATTTTACTTTTTTTCAACCTATCTTCTAACTTTGAAATTAATGAGCTTTTTAGCTGAGCAGAAACTGTATGGTTTCAACATCATCCATTTTTGTCTTGTTCGTTTAATAAGAAACTTGAGTTTTAGCACTACACATGGTCTCTCACCTAAAGATTATAGTTTTAATCATTGTATGAACTAGGTACAGTGATATATCTAAGTCTTTATCAAAAGAATATGAATAGAGGTAATTTACAGATTTTACAGCTTTATTTAAATGATATTACTTACCATTTACTCTCTGTCTTTTTGACTTAGAAAAGCAGAATGCAGAACTTTTTGAGTTATATTTTATCATCTTGACTAATGTAATAATATAAAAGGAAGAAATATTGTGAATGATTCTGTGAGTAGATACTCTCCTTCACATGTCTATGCTAGATTATTATGTGAAAGAAAAGCTATTTCTGTATAGCACATGTACTTTGGGGTACCCTTTCCTTTTTTTTTCTTTCTTTTTTTACTTTGAGATAAGATAGGGAGAGGGACAGAGAGAAAGAGAAAGAGAGAGAATCCCAAATAGGCTCCACACTGCCAATGCAGGGCTCAACTTGGGGCTCAAACCCACAGACCATGATCATGACCTGAGCTGAGATCAAGAGTCAGACACTTAACCAACCTAGCCACCCAGGCATCCCTTGTGATATCCTTTCTTATAGAGGCATAGTTTTTATCTTATGTAACAAAAAACTTACAACTAAAAGTAGAATTGCTTCCAAAAAATAATATAAGTAAAATATATGGAAAGCTGATGATTTCTGATGTCATTCAAAATATTTAAAATTGTTCCATGCTGTACAGAAGGTGGACCACTGCATCTACAGGTCCTAAGAAAATGAACGGAAAGACAGAATTGAGAACTCAGAAGTGGACCCAAAAGTATACAGCCAACTGATCTTTGACAAAGCAGGAAAGAATATCCAATGGAAAAAAGACAGCCTTTTGAACAGATGGTGTTGGGAGAACTGGACAGCAACATGCAAAAGAATGAAACTAGATCATTTTCTCACACCATGCACAAAAATAAACTCAAAATGGATAAAGGACCTGAACGTGAGACAGGAAACTATCAACACCCTAGAGGAGAAAGCAGGAAACAACCTCCTTGACCTCCACCGCAGCAACTTCTTACTTGACACATCCCCAAAAGCAAGGGAATCAAGAGCAAAAATAAACTGTTGGGACCTCATCAAGATTAAAAGCTTCTGCACAGC
>NW_027532163.1:480928-520092 GCF_008692635.1 Crocuta crocuta
TGGAGGAGGACACTTGTGGGGATGAGCACTGAGTGTTATGTGGAAACTAATTTGACAATAAACTATTTGTAATGTTAAAAAAAAAAAAGAAAATGAACGGAAAGAACAGAATGTTAGTGTCTGTTAATTGTGTCTTTATCAATACTGTAGACCTGAGAGAAAATAAGCAATATTAAAGAAAATTCAAGCCTGAAGCTGTGTCAGTCTCCAATGGCACAACCTTAGTCATGGAGACTGCCAGTTTAAATTGCTTGAAACACCAATAATTTGGAATTTCTCAGCCTATACAAAAATCCAGTTTTTGTATCATATATCAAATTAAAAAAGGTTTCTACACTTTATTCGTCACCTCCCATTAAAAAATCTTGATTTGGCAAAGGAAACTAGCACAATGGCAAAAATACTACCTGATGCTCAGAACCAAGAACAGCTGAGTCTCCTTTCTCTGTAATTACACACAATTAGTCAAAAAAAATCTGCCAATTCTGCCTTCAGACTACCCATGATATGACCACTTTTCATCAATTTAATAGGTTTGGGCAGAAGATTACATAAGGCCAGAAACAAAGTTAATGAACAAAGAAAACAAGTCAATTAAAAAAACATGTAAACAAATCAGACGGGAGAAAAAATAACTAAAATAATCTTCATATATAGCAAATAAGTGGAAAGATTGGAGAAAGGGGAAAAAAAGTACCTTGAATTGATAACTGCTATGTTAAACTGCCATCGTTCGGCGATACAAATTATCTTTTAGGACAACAAATAAAAGACTATAAAATTAATGAGATAATAGAGGATAAAATCATCAAGGGATGCCTGGGTAGCTCAGCCTGTTAACTGACTCCTGATGTTGGCTCAGGTCATAATCTCAAGTTTTGTTATATGGAACCCCATGTTGGGCTCTGCACTGACAGCAGGAGCCTATTTGGGATTCTCTATCTCCCACATTCTCTTTCTGCCCCTCCCACTAGCTCTCTCTTTCTCTCTCAAAATAAAAATAAACTTAAAAATAGTATAAAAATTTAAATAATTATTAGCCCAAAAGTAGTTGAAAAAGAAGAGATAAAGGGATATATAGAAAATACATTAATTAGAAAATTTAAAAAAGAAAATGATCATTAAAATAACAAAGTTTACAAGTTAAAAAATATATACTCAATTGCATGAGATACATTGAGACAATAAAGAAATGGAAAGATAAAAATAATTAATAATGGGGCACCTGGGTGGCTCAGTCTGTTAAACATCTGCCTCTTGATTTCAGCTCAGGTCATGATCTCAATCAGGGTTGTAAGACCGAGCCCCATGTCAGGCTCCAGGCTGGGCACGGAGTCTGCTTGAAATTCTCTCTCTCCTTCTCTCTCTTCCCCTCCCCTGCTCATGCACACACATGTACATGTGCTCTCTGTCCCTAAAAAAAACAATAAATAAAAAAATTGTAATAACATTATATAAATAAAGTAAGCCCTGTCTAAATTAAGCTGAATTCGTATATTAACAAAGATAGATAGCCTTCCGACAAGAAACTTCAGAGAATTTAAAAAACGATATTTTATAATGATATACATATTTTCAATATGTATGTACTTTATAATATATCATTGGAGTAAAAAACCAAAAGTTATCCAAAACTCTGAGCAGAAATAGACTTCTTGCCAATAATAACAAGCTTTTAGCACATCTCTCTAGACACCTGATAAAATGAATCATCTAATAACAAGATAATACCAATTATTTTCAAATGCACATGGAGTATTTACCAAAATTGGCCCAAGGCTGGTGTATAAAACAAGACAATTATCAAAGAACATACATCATTTTGAGAGATTCAATATCTGGAAAGAAAGTGAGCATTCATTGGAAACAAAAGTAAATCAATGACAATAAAGAAAAAAACACAAAAATAATAATATCTCTCTACTTGGAATTTTGCAATATCCTTCATAGGGAACCAGGGACCAAGATATATTACACTGAAAATATCAAAGTTATATTTAAAATATCAATGTAAACATTTTGAAATGAATAATGTTAAAGGTATAACATACCAATATTTGTGGGATGCAGCTAGAGCACAACAAAGAGAGAATCTAGTTTTACTATTTTTTAATGTTCATTTATTTTTTAAGGAGAAAGAGAGATAGAGTGTGAGCTAAGCAGGAGAAGGGAGACAAGAGGGGGACACAGAATCTGAAGCAGAGTCCAGGCTCTGAGCTGTCAGCACAGAGCCCATCACGGGGCTCAAACTCACCAACTGTGACATCAAGACCTGAGCTGAAGTCAGACGCTTAACCAGCTGAGCCACCCAGGTGCCCTTAGAGAAATTTAGTTTTAAATGAATAGGTTAGAAGAGCTGAAAATCAAAGATCTGAATTTTACTTGAAGAAACTAAAAAAACAAAGAGACTCAATATAGTGGAAGGAACTCAATAAATTGGAAGGAAATGGATATAAGAAAAATAAACTTAATGGCAAGACGTTATATATGCAGTCGATGAATTCAATTAATAGAAATTGTGCAATAGAAAAAATAATCCAAACTAAGTGTTAGTTCTCAAAAAGATAAAGAAACATGTAAAACTTTAACAAGAGTATTCAGGAAAGAGGACAAATAAAAAATTGCAAAAATCAGTAATAAAAAAAAGAAAAACAGGGAGCATCAACATTTCAGTTACATGAAGAATATAAGCAATACTCAGAAAAGAAATGAATGATGCACAAGGATATGTTATCATTATTTAAAATAAGACGTGGGGGCCATTGAAAAATCTGTGAGGGAGTAGAGAAATGAGTATCTAATCAATACAAGTGTACAGAAGAGGGAAATTATTTATGATCAGAAAACTCTCCATTTAGGAATATGACGGATAATTACATCATAGTATGTTGAGTGCTTTCTTTTTTAGGAGGATGAAAATGATGCCTTAGGGAGTGCAGAAAATGATATCTAAGGCCACCTTAAATGTTCTCTAAACCATGAGACAACCTTTTTCCTTTCTTACTCTTATCATATTAGTTTGAATATTTCATAGTCCTACCAGTCACTCGTTTGTACATTTTATATCTGAGCTCCAGGGAAACATTCCTGGTATCTTTTTTATTTGCTATTTCACTCCCAGCATCTAGAACAATATAAAATATTAAGAAATATTTATTATTGAATGACTAAATACTCTATGGAAGCTGTGATGATATTAATCTTTGTCCCAATGCTATAACTAGCTCGATGATCAGCAAAATGAATATAGGCAAAACATATTTGTTAAGTGAATAAATGAATCAATTAATCATTCAGAATTTTCATTTCTCCAAATGGCAAGTGAGTCACATTTCCAAAGAGTGATTTAATAAAATAACTTTGAAAAAGACTACGAATTGGACTTTTACATATTTAAAAAGTACATATTGATTTATTGTTTAGTTTTTGGGGAGAGTAAGCTCCCCCATGTGAAGGCTTTTTGGAAGCATGCAGTATATATTCCATTCTAATTGAGATATTGAGCTCTGTGAACCTATGGATGTGAAACCCTTATGTAACTGCTGATATTTCAGAGTTTTGAATACAGATGCTTCATAGAGAGTAAATATCAATCACTCGGTTTTCAAAAATGGCAGGCTATATAAATTCACACGTAATTTACAACATATTTTGAAAAAAAATGATAACGTATTTCAGCTTGGAAAAATAAGGGTAAACATGATAAAGATTATCAATTTTAATTTCCCTTTTTATGACGAAAAAATATGTGTACCTTTATAGTTGTTTGTCATCCCAATATGCATGTACATTGACAATCATTATAATGCATATTTATTATGAAAATTCAGAAATACAGAAGTAAAATATGAAATTTACCTATATTTTTACCAAGTCGAAAAACTGAAATCTAGGTTAGCATTTGTTTTACATTATTCCATTCATTTTGTGTGTAAATGTGCATATACATATATACATACATATTTATGTTTTCTTATTAAAAATACCACTCTGGTCATGTGCTTTCTTCATCTGATTTTATTAAAATTAGTTTCAGAAAACTAGAGTTACAGGGTTCAATAAGTATGATAAATAGGTTGATTTGTATACTATACTAAACTATACTCTATATAAATTCCTTTGCAAAGTAAAATATTTGTACAAATTATGTTACCATTAATAGTCATAGCTTAATACTGAAGGATAAAGAAAATTTGTAATATGCTGAACCTGTTTGTGCATTTCACTGGCTAATGATAAGAATTACTCATACTTATCACATGTTTAGCTCTCAGAATGGAATGGTGCTGTTGATACTCTTCTGAAGGTGTTACAGGAAATACCGTATGTTAGTTAGAGTCATCTGAGAAGCAGCTTCCAAAATAACATTTTATAGATTAGAGAATTAGTGATGAAGTAGCTGTGAGAGAAAAAAAAGAGAGAGGGACCAGAAGAAAAAGGTTTGTTTATTACATTTTTAGTGTGTTGGACAGTGACTCTTCCCATGCATTTATGTCATCTTTCATATGTTAATAGTTCACCTTATCAACAATATCCATTTCTTAGAGATGGGCAAACTAATAAGCATTGAAACATTTGGCAAATAATGATGGGGTTCCTATGTAAACCCAAAATATTATTTTATACAGTTTATAATGTTTAGTTGTAATGGTCATGTGAAGAGTAACTTTGACTAAAATAGCTAATCCCTACTAACTAAATCCTCAAACTTTCTGAGGTTATAAGAATATCATGCACTGAGCAACCTCAGTTGTTTAGTTAAAAGAAATTTTTAACTAACAACATTTTCAAGAATGGAAGAGAATAGAAAAAAATAGTCATGATAGAGGCACCTGGGTGGCTCAGTCAGTTAAATGTCTGACTCTTGATTTCGGCTCAGGTCATGATGGCACAGTTCAAGAGTTTAAATCCATCTAGGGATCTGTGTTGACAGTGCAAAGCCTACTTGAGATTCTCAATCTCTCAAAATAAATAAATAAAAAAGTCATTAGCTTAATGGTGGACCAAATGTAAGAAAAAATAGAACTGGTTCATTTCTGACAATGCTCGAATTGTAATGTTACCTCCATGACTGAGTACAATCCTTCATAGACATGTAGAATAAAGGAAGCATATCATCCTTGTGTTATCAAATCTCTGTATCAATATCCTGTCATAACTGACAGAAACTGAAATTCTAGGGGTTCTACTTTAAAAATGCAGCTTTAGTATTTGTTGTCCAAAGTACGGGATTTATGGGATTGTCTGTTGCTTTGAAGAAGAAAGAAGAAAAAAAAAGTACCAGAGTCATGCGGAGATTCTTTTTCAGTCTATTTAAACACAGTCTAATTAATGGCCAAAAAAAAAAAAAAAAAAGACAAGCTAGTCTTGTTAGTTACTCATAGATCGTAATTTATCATCTCTAATCATTTGGGTCTAAATTTTTTAAGTAAAATTATTCCAGAGATTGTTCTTTGAATTATAAATCATGTTCATGTTACTCTTAAGTCCAAATCCTTGTTTAATGAGATTTATAGACTGGTAGTAATGATGACATTTAGTAGCATAAAAGATCACTTTTACACTATTAAAAAAAGCCATTTATTGGCTCTTGCAAAGAGAGAAAGGCATTTGATTCTGCACTTGTTGGCATGCATTTATGTTTTTACTTTGACAGCATTTAATTCATAGCCTTTGAAAAACTCTTGAATGGTTAGCTATAACTGAACAAAATACCTAAACATTTCAAACTTAACCATTTTTACTCTTTTCTAGTGCATTTTTCTCCATTATTGAATGACTATCTCAATAGAAAACAGTTACACTTGTTTATTTTGTATAATCTCTTGCTGTCTCTTTACTTGGTTCTTTCACATCTGAAAACCTGCAGTGAGGTGTAAATGAATAATACGGTGCTTACATTGTGTGATTGGATCATTATTTATGCTGGCTTTGTAATATCCCCAAAATAATTTGTGAGTTTTAAAATGTGTTTGTGTACAAAGCTGAAGAGGAAGAATATGGAAAGAATTCAGGTAGACTTTCTGTGTCTTATTTTGATTTGCTCTCTGGTTGTCTGGGACCAAAAACATGTGATTAACAACCACATTCAGAGACTGCATTAGCAATCTGTAAGCCTAGTCAAAAATGCACATATTGAGAAAAGTATTTTCATTGTTGTCAAAAAAAAAAAGCACTGATTTAGAACCATTGCAGAAAATATATATGATTTAATTATTTATTTTCCAAGCTCTTTGCGTTGTAAAAAAATAAAGTAAAAGTACAACCTGACCTAGCTTAATTATTAAAGGGAAATCTATTGACCCATAATAATTAACCACAAGGTCAATGGTATCTCTGGCCTCACGAACCACTGGAGTAAAGGATTTGAATCCAGATAGGGTCATTTATATAGGTTCCCCATTTTGTTTGCATTTTATTTTACTTTTTTTTTCAAATTTATTTATTTTGAGAAGAAAAAAAGTACAAGCCAGGGAGAGGCAGAGAGAGAGACGAGGAAGAGAGAATCCCAATCTGTCAGCCTGGCACCTCATGTGGAACTTGAACCCATGAACCATAGGATCATGACCTGAGCCATGGTCAGATACTTACCCACCATGAGTTCATGAACTGAGTCAAAGTCAGACGCTTAAGCCAGTGAGCCACCGAGGCGTCCCTGATTTTACTTTCTAGTGATGGCTAGAAGCATTTCAATGAATGTTGTTATCACCAACGTTAGACTTCCTTCTTACCAGTTCCATGACCAGAAATTTTTTTTAAAAAGCAAAACAAAAAAAGAACTTCCCATTTTATTTACAGATTGGATATTACCAAAGGTGAAATTCTTCATTTTTCATATGGCCATAGACCTATCATATGTCTAAAGGACTGAGATAGTTTTATGGGTGATGCTCAGAATAAACAACCTTGACCAACAGAACAGGAGAGTCTTTTATCATACAGTCATATGGAAGAGAACAGTCATGGCTACTAACGATGACATCTCTGGGAAGCTATCTCAAATCGTTGTCTACTGAAATTTCATACCAAATAACTTCCTGGTTTTTACTATGTGTTAAGACACATTAAAAATTTTTTTTCTAAAAATTAAATAAATGTAGTATTTGCTACTGAGAAGTTACTATATACATACATTAAAAAATGTTAAAGAGTTTAAGATTATTCAAAAAGTATAGACTCCACCCACACAAAACTTCCAGTCTCCTAAAGGGTTTTGATTGTTTTTTGTAATCTTCCCCAAATTACTCATTTAATAATATGCCTTGGAGAAATTTACATATTAGCCCAAACACACTAACGGTATTGTTATCATTGTTATCAAAACTATTGTTAATATTTAAAACTGTAGTTATTTATTCTACTACTTGTAAGTTCCAGAACTTTCTGTGTATTTTTTAATTTTTTAAAATGTTTTATTTATTTCTGAGAGACAGAGAGAGACAGCATGAGGGGGGAGGGTCAGAGAGAGAGGGAGACACAGAATCGGAAACAGGCTCCAGGCTATGAGCTGGCTGTCAGCACAGAGCCAAACGCGGGGCTCAGTCCCACGAAATGTGAAATCGTGACCTGAGCCTACATCGGACACGTAACCGACTGAGCCACCCAGGTGCCCCAAGTTCCAGAACTTTTTGAGTAATAGTTGTGGTAAGCAGAATCATATCCCAAAAGATGTCATAATTACCATAACCTCAGAATACCTCAAGGTATGGTACATAGCAGGAAGAATTATGGTCACATATGGAATTGATGTTCTTAAGAAGTGAAGCTCAATAAGGAAATTATCCAGGGTTATCCTGGTAGATGCAATATAGCAACATGACTCTTTAAATGAAGGAAATGTAGACAGAAAAATCTGTGGGTTTTTTTTTTTTTCTGGTATCAATTGGTATCATTGGCTTTGAACTTAAGGAAGAGTATCGGTCAAGTTATGTGGGTAGCCTCCAGAAACTGAAAAACACAAGAAAATAGATTCTGTTCCAGAGCCTTGGGAACCTTGTTGACACCAATGTTTGGCCCAGTGAGATCAACTTTGGATTTCTTGACAGTCATAATTCTAAGATAATATAATTGTGTGTCAAGTTGCAGAATTTATGATAATTTGTTACAGCAGCAAAAGGAAACTGAAACAATGGACTTGTGTGGGGTTTTTTGTGTGTGTGTTTTGTTTTGTTTTTGTTTTTGTTTTTTAAGAGCTATTTTTCAAGTACTCAAATCTCATTATCATCATTCCTTTAGTAACATTTCTCATGCATATCCTGAAATCCAATATATTTCTTATGGTACACAAACTGGGTTCTGTTTGGTTAGGTTTCGTTTGATTTTTATTCTCCCAATCTACCCATCAGCCTTGTCCTCCAATATTCTGCCCTTCCTTTCTTATTCATTCCCCTGCTCACAGTTGTCAAACATGTCATGATGCTTTCAACTTTTCATATTTACTCTTTTTGCCTAGAATGTCTTTCCCCCCATTATGTACCTAACACACACTTCCCACCATGACCCAGTTCAAATGACAGAGACTCAGAGAAATCTCCTTTAATGTATATTCCTAAGTGTAAACTTCTGTATAATACATACTTGTGTGTATATTGGGTAATTTTATATTTCTTTATATCATATTATTTAAAAAATACACTTGCTTTTTCTGGAAATATGCTGATTTCCATCTCTAAAGCTTTGCGTTTTCTCTTATCTATACTGAAATTCTCTTAAATACTTATTTTTTTTAACTTTATTTATTTATTTTTGAGAAAAGGGAGAGAATCCAAAGCAGGTTCCACGCCATTAGCATAGAGCGTTATGTGGGGCTTGAACTCACAAAATGTGAGATCATGAACTGAGCTAAAGTCAAGAGTGAGGCACTTAACCAACCAAGTCACCCAGGTGCCCTTTCTTTTGAATACTTACTAGCCAGGTAGTATGTTATATATTGGACTCTGGACGATGACACACAGTACATTTTTATTTTATTGCTCCATGCCCCACAAGAAAATTGCACATTCTTTCTTTTCCAGGATTTTAAAAATTATTTTAAGTTTTAAATTAAACAGCAGTTGGGGCGCTTGGGTGGCTCAATCGGGTAAGCCTCCGACTTTCGCTCAAGTCATGTTCTCACGTCTGTGGGTTCGAGCCCCAAGTGTCAGGCTCTGGGCTGCTTCTGATCTATGTCTCCCTCTCTCTCTGTTTCTTTTCTGCTCGTGTTGTCTCTCTCAAAAATAAATAAACATTAAAAATTTTTAAATAAAATAAAATAAACAGCAAAGTCAAAATCCTATCAAAAGTCCTACTCCAAATTTTCCATCCACAGCCTATGTGCCTTAAAACCAGAGTCATAATGGCAAATGAGGATGAGATGTGCAGTTGATTTTATTTGGTTTTGAATTTCACCTGAGCTTAAAAAAATAAATTTCAACTCAAACCTCCCTCACTCATTGCTATTTTGTGTCCTGACAAGAGTGAACAGAGGGGGAGAGACAAGAAGTACATGAAATGAAAGGCTTTTCATATCTGCTGGTTGTTATAATCGGGCATTGATACCTTAGGGGAGTAGCAGGTATCAAGATATGGCCTCTTGGGCCACAAGACGCTTTTGTTAATTCTTCAATGACCCCCCCGTCGTGTCTGTCAATCTCCGAGTAGCACACACAGGCATCTGCCACAGGGAAAGAGAAGATCTAAACTCAGCCTGCATTTTGCATGGCAACCATGCACCCTGTGATTTAATATATTTTATTTATTTCATATTTTCTAAGAGGAGCATATGATATCCAATCATTGTTCACATGGTATTTGATTCAATTAAAGAATGCTAATTGTCTAATTTGAGGGAAAAAATAAATAAAAATTTAAAAAACCTCACATTCTAGAAACCAGCTAGTTCCCTAGTTCTCTCAGGTGACTTTTTTTTTTAAATGATGTTTAGTAATATGACTTCTAAGTGGCCTCTGAGGCCTGCCATATCAGAACCAACTATTCTATTGGATCACTTCAGCCTCCAAGTGGCTGTCTAGAGCCTTAGGAGCCATCGAAGTGACCCAAATCCTATCTCATTTTTCAGGCTAAACTATCGGATTATATGAAGCACATCTTGCCTTTCCAAGGTGACCCTGTATCTTCGTTATCACATCTGCAATGTGCCCAACCCAGCACTAGTTGTATCTCACTAGATCTAAGATGCCATGCATCCTAAATTATCTTATTATTTTATGTGCTATTAAAAAATACTCTCTTCTGAGCCAACCAAATAGTATATGAAATGACAATTTACTTTGAAGTAGCAATTCTGGCCCTTAAGGTAGTCTTAGTAATGGTCAAAAGAACATGTTTAGAGTTTAAAGGTTTTTGTATTGGAAATTCTGTATTTGATGTGAACAGTGGTATCATCCTGCTCTGTGGATTCATAAAAAATTTAACCAAGGTTATTAATAACACTGAAATACCACTAACTGTCAGTCAGTTGATCATTCACTAATGGAACTTGATATTGGGTATGTTGCAAATATTAAGTCTTTTTTAGTCTCACACAGCCCCATAAGTATTATTGTCATTATTGTGCCAGTGTGTAAATAGCGTTTCAAATTGTTTATATAACAGGTCAAAGTATGTATATCTCAGAAAACAATAGAACATAAATGTAAGAATGGCAGATTCTAATGGCCATGGTCTTAGACATTATTTTATACTGCCTTGAAAACAGATTTTAATCCAGATTATTTATCTTTTCATGTCATAAGATTCTGTTGCCTAATCTTTAATTTTTACTAGACTGAATTTAATTACCTTTGCTCTGTATTCAAATTATAATTTTGCTTTATATCAGCCATGGATTTGAATCAGCACCCTGCTATTGGATAGGCATCACAGAAAATAAATCATGAAAATTTAAAAATAGCAAAATATAGTTTTATCATATATTTCAGCTACATTAAATATAAATTTAGAAGTATTTTTATAGAATTTATTTATATAGATAATCTGTAGGTAATGTTGGTTGTGATATTCAAATATATATTCATATGTTAAATGGATCTATATTTCTTAATCTGTCCTTGTCTGCTTTGATATTGAGACAAATACTTTCATCATATAGTTTCCTAGTTATTAAGGTTTGATTAATTAATTAGGTTCCCCAATTATTATTTCTTTTAGGAGAACTAACATAATTTGAAATTATCTATTCCATCCACATTTGGTGCCAAAATCAGTATAATCATCTGTGTTGGGTCTGTGTTGTGTGAAGCTCTTACTTAATATTTAATTGATGTCAGTGTTAAAGATTATCAATCTACATCAGTAGATTTTGCTGATATATATTTTTTAAGCTTATTTGCAAAACTATTTGACTTTTACAAATTCAAATTACATTGAATGGCTTACACCTGAAACTCAACCAAGAGAATGTTAGATACAAATATATGTATTTTTAACTCAATAAATGAGTTGCTAGAGCCAGTTAATGTCAAAACGTAGATGATGAGATGATCCGGAGCTTAACTCAATGAATATAACAGCTTTGAAATATGGAAATAAGGATGTTCACAGTAAATTGAAAAGAAAACAACTCAGGTGCCTCAGTGGCTCAGTTTATTGAGCATCTGACTATGGCTTGGGCCATGATCTAGGGGTTTACAAGTTCATGTGTTCAAGCCCCAGATGGGGCTCTGTGCTGACAGCTCAGAGCGTGGAGCCTGCTTCAGATTTTGTGTCTCCCTCTTTTTCTGCCCCTCACCCACTCGCTCTCTGTCTCTCTGTCTCTTTCTCTCAAAAGGAAATAAAAACATTTAAAAACAATAAAAAAGAAAAAGAAAACAACTTGCAGAATTAAAAAACAAGTAATTGCATGTATAGAATTTATATAACATAAAAAGATGGATAAATTTTAAAGGAATTCTTTTTTGGGTTTTACATCTTGCTTAATAGTTAAATAATCAAAGTCTTATATAACGAGGACCTATTGAACATGGCCTTCAAAATTTGAGGATAAAGTTTCCTAAGTGTATGATCTAATCTTTTTGTCATGTAGCATTTCATTCGGGACCATAGCTCTTACTGGAGGAAGAGAAAACTTGCAAGGTAAAATTACAGTTAATATAGCATAAACTGTAGTTATATCTGTGCACTTGACTACTTCCATTTAGTTACATCAAAACTTCTTTGGAATTCTAATGACTATTTTGACATTTTCCCAGTTTGTAGGCTAAAATAACATTTATTTTCTAAACAAATCAGTTATCTCATTCATATTCTCATATTTCAATATACAAGCAATTAGCTAATGATTGGTTTTGAAAATTTTATTCAACTATTATTGATTCTTTCTCACTTGAATTTGGAATTATTAAGGAATAAATGACTATCTGCAATCATCCCTATTACCAAATACCTTGAGTATTTTCACACCACACTGGCACAACCATCCATTAACTGCTCACTAATTCTGAATGAACATATTACAGTTTTTATGTCCATTTTTGGATTAATTCATGTAATAAGCATATAAAGTGCACAAATACAAAGTAATACCTCAACAAATTTTTACAAAGTGAAAACATCAGTGTAATCTTCACCTGCATTAAGAAATAGAACTTGACCTGCTCTCTAGATACCCCATGTTACTCCATCCTAGTCGTTATTCCTCAAAAAAAGTGATAAATTAATTAAAGAATCAATTAAAGATAAGTTTATATTAGTTTAAAATTAAAGAAAATAACATGCATAGAAGATTTCAAGCCATGCGTTATAGTGTGGAAGTATACTCTTAAAACTATGAGAATTCCTTGCTTTGGTAGCTAATGTATTAAAAATAAATTTATTAAATACATATATTTTTGCAGCTTGACTAGAAAAGTTATTTCAAATATCATGTATACTTGTATATGGAGTATTTTCCCCCTACATTGGATCCCCATTACTTTTGAGAAATGTAGAAAGGATGCAAAATCAATTTAATTTCAATTCATTACACATTTTAGAGGCCTTACTTTATGTCAGATTCTGAACCCTGTTTTGCAAACGCACAATATGAAGTGTCCCTATCCTAAGAGTACTTAGTTTAAATTTTTTTTTACTTTGTTGCCAAGAAGTAACATTTTATAATCTGCTAAGAGCTAACAATCTAATTAGATGTTCTTTTGAATTTTCTGATACCTACAGATAACCAAATTCCTTTCAGGCTTAGTAGGAGTATGCATATCACCTCTATCTTTACTCCTGTAATCTCTATTCAGTTGCCTTATTGATCTAGTTTTTCTTTCTATAGTGTAATTTTCTTTCTGTATTAGATGCATGCCAGAAATATCTTTTCAGTGGTTGTATGGCTTCGGAATCACTATCCAATCACTTTTACGGAATATAAACTTATATTTTTACTTTGAGATAGAGTTCTGATACTGCAAGGTAGAGAGTGGAAGATGGACAATGTTAATGGTGTGGTCCCTAACAGACTCAGTGTTGTGCACTTTGCGGGGGGGACTTGTAAAAATGTTCCCCAGCTGAATTCTCCTATCACACGCACATACACACACCTATGACACAATCAAATCCTCCAGAACTATTTTCACTCAGTTAAGATTGAGGCAGAGAATGAATCCATGTTAAATGATCTAGTTATAACAACTCCATGATTAAGATAAACGCACCCATACAAACTCTGTGTTTTCTCTCTCATTCTGGTTCATTATAGACTAAGTTGATGATAATAACAGAATGGAAATAGACCCATTAAGGCAATTACCCACAAGTACATCAAAAAGGACACAATTTCATTTGCTCCTACCAAACTGAGAATTAGTACAAAAAGTCAGTAGTTCCTAAAAAAGGGTTATTAGGGGGAGATTATTATTTTCTGGCTATTTAAAAACATATACAAAAATAAATCATGAAAATGAACATAATCAGGAGAACACTTATTAATGGTAAAAGGTTATTCATGTTTTTTAATTTTTCTTTTCTTTCTCTCTCTCTCTCTCCTTTTTTTTTTTTTAACTAGTTTTTCACATTAACTGATACTCACCTATGACTTACATGCTATTCTAGTAAATACATGTCTGGTGCCTGAGACACAGAAGGTAAAGCACGTGTTAACACATTTTGTGGTGGGGAAGATTCTTTGTCAGAGAAGTTAAAAGTCTTTATTAAATCTAACTAAGAGTGTTTTCTTCCCTTTAATTATGAAAGGAAATGAGTTTCAGTTCTGAAATCTGGTAAATTGCTTCCAACAAAAACCTTGGATAGTTAACTAATACAAAAGACTTTCATCTGAATAAACACGATGTGAAAAAATATCTAAGTATTGACAGAGATATCTAAGTGCTTGTAATGTTATAGTCAAGATATTTTGTTCAGGAGAATTAACATCTGACAATTGACAGTTTAAATTTAGAGGAATAACTTGATCTTGTAGCAGCAGTAATGCAGTTTAAATATAAGGATTTACAACCAAGGATGGAAACTAAATTAGGAGACAGATCAATGAAAGAAAACAAGTATGTATTAACACCAGTGTAAAATTCTTGATGATGGATGATGAGAATCTAAATTATCGCAGTTTTCTGGATACGCAGAAGTGACAGGTAGAAGGAAAATGGTTTATATATAGTTAAGAAAAATAAAACAAAATGTTATGAAAGTTTCAGTGACAATTAGGAGGGTAGATGAGAAGAAAGAATAAAACTTATTATGGAAATTACAAGTGAAATTTCAACCAAAATGTTAGAAAAGCCTAAATATTGGAAGATAACTGTATATATAAATAAAAATTTGTAAAGGATTCATTTATAATTAATCATTGGCTTCAAAAGCAAAATACTATACGTGAATGTGCAGGTGCGATATGACTAAGGGTAAAATTGAGCAACAGCAACATTTTCCTCTGGGAAAAAGAGAAAATTTGAGGTGGACACTGGGAATAACTTTTTTATCAGGTAGAGGAAAACACCAGGACAATATGGGGGTGCGGAAGCTGATGGAGATAAGATTCAAGAATAAAGAGTGGATAAAAAAGACAAATATGACAACAAAGGTCAACTGTGATTCAAATGAAAAGGGGACATAGATTTGGCAATCAGATAATTATTAATGACCTTTGTTAGAGGATTCACAATGAATATACTGGGTAAGGAAAAGTTTGGCTATGAACCGAAGTGAAGAAAGCACATGCAATGCTAGGGCAGATCACACAGAGAACAATAGAGAGGCTTTATTTATTTATTTTTTTCAGAAAGTATAAAGGTATGGACAACTGTAGAGTTAATAGTATGCCATTGGAACATGAGCCAGAGAACATAAGCTCTGATCATAAAGATTTCAGAACAAGTTTCTTCTTCAGAGAAGAGTCAAGTTTCTGATAAGATAAGAAAGAGGATGAAGAAATCTGTACCAGATCATTTATACTGCACCTGCAACATTTATAAGAATTAGTAAATATACATGAATAAATGAATGGCATCCATAGAAATAGGACGTACTTACCAGGCAAAAAATGGAGAAATGGAGAACAGATATAGTTTTCAGATTAATATTATTTTAAGTATCTGTGAAATATTCTCCTAATATCATGAAGGACTTTCTCCCCATAGCATTAGAAAAGTGCCCTAAGGGAATTGTCCCTAGTGAGGTGCAGCCTGGGGACACAGGAGCAGATCATGCTCTAACTTCTACTCTCTCTTTAATCAGAGGGCTTCATGCATCGATTCTTTCTCTAAGTTTTTTTTTTTTTAAGAAAATAAACACAACTTAATAAAAATAACCTCATAAGCCACTTTAAACTTGGTCCTTTATCTTTATCATGACACCACTTATGGGTTGAATTTAGATTGATGATTTTTGTTTCTGATGGAGTCACCATTGGCCACTTGAAGTGAAAATAGTGAGAGTCACATGAAATTGTAACTATTTTATTTTATATAAAATATATATTGCATATATATAAAACTAAAAACATGTATGTAAATTGACCAAACACATAAATAGATATAAAACTCCTGATTCCATCTAAACTAGAAGAATTTAAGGTCTTTTATAACAATTGCTACTATTTGTAATATTATTATCAATTGACAAAAAGACATTAAATTCAATTTCTTAGTTGTATCTTACAGTAATGTATTAAGATATGTTAATGACAATACCACTCACATTTAGCAGATAAGGAAACTCAGATTTATAGAAATTAACTTGCCTAAAGTAAGAGAGCTATTAATGGAATAAATTTGGGACCACAATTAGGTATGCCATGGAAAATTCCACGTGTTTCTGCCCTGTAGTATTCTGCCTTAGATAACTAGTATAGATGGTAACACAAATGTATGTACTGAAAGAAATTTAACTTCAATTCTGATATCCTTTTTCTTTCTACCCCGTAGGATGTGTTGTCCAGGATTTCTTTTAACCTTATTTTTTCTTTGTATTCTCATTTTTGCTCTAATTTATCCATTTTATTTCCACTGCTATATCCTGAATCCTGCTCCAGATCAATTCAAACACAACCAATCCACAGTGTTCTCTGTTCTACATCTAAACCCCTTTCAATTTGGTGACTTTAACCACATATTTCTTTACTCAGGCTTTTTAGTGCTTTCCCAATGCTCCCTGGATCAAATAGTAGCATCTAACTATGGACTTCAAAGCCGTTCGCATTCTGGCTCCAATCCTGTGTAGCTTCTCTGCCTTCAGTCAAACACTACCTCTATCTTGAAGCTTGCTTTCTTGTGTTCTACATATTTTTGTTTGTTCTAAATCTTTCCTCTTCATGTCTCAGTTTTATCCAAACTCTTTATGTTTATGAAACAACTTTACTACTTGATGTCCAATTAGATGCCTTCTTTTCTTGATATCACTTGGTGGATAACAGCTGTTTCAAGCATATTTCACATATTACCCACATAATTCCCAGGTGTTATCTATCCCTTTTTTCTATACTTGTACTCATTCTTGAATTAAGTGGATATGTGAATGCCTATTACACGTTATTCGTGCTTTTTGCTATCCTTGTTTTAAGTTTCTCAACTTGATGGCATGCATACTTTAATATATATATATATAGCAGATATTAAAGAATATTTGCCACCAGATTACAGTCACAAGCATCAAAAACATGGTATTTATAACAAAATAAGAAATAAAAAATAGAAGTATAATGGTTTCAAATCATACTTTGTGAGCCAAGAGGAAAATGTTAAATACTTTGAGGATGACAAAGTAAAAGAAAAAAATATCTTGACTGTTAAGTACATAGGAATTATCTTCTGATTGCCTCTAGGTAAGAATATGTTGGGTATTACTATCACTATCAGAATTATTTGGAAATTTATGTAATGGTAACAGACCACATTCTATCCTTTGGAATTCACAGAACAGAAAAACTCTGTTTAGTATTTTATTTTATAGAGAGAGCGCTTTGTTTTCCAGGTGTATGTTACTCAGCTAATCACATGGTTGAAAATCCAAATAAAATATTTGCTGAATGATTGAAAGGGCAGAGAATGGAAATAAAGAGAAAAATTTCAAGGTAGTTGTTTACACATATATCTAAGAGCTAACAGCGGTATCCTTACGTTTAACCACATTTTTCTCTCAGAGGCTTTTTAAATTCTTTTACTTCTAACCATATGTGAAGTATATAAGAACATTCTAGTTATTCTATAGCTCTGTCACTCCCAGAGGTCTTAAAGACAAATTAATATGACAACGGAAAAATCATTTTGAAGAGAAGATCAAAATATTTTTAAAATATCAAGAAATGCTTTTATAAATTAAACATTTATCTCTGAGTACATATAACTTGTCTATTTATATTTTGACTTGATACGCATATATCCACATGGTTCACCTTTAGTACTTATTATAGAGGTAAGATGCCTGGGTGGCTCAGTCATTTAAGCATCTGACTTCAGCTCGGGTCATAATCTTGCAGTTTGTGAGTTCAAGCCCCACATCAGGCTCTGCTCTGGCTGTGTGGAGCCAGCTTGGGATTCCCTTTCCCTCTCTCTGGCTTTTTCCCATTTGTGCACACATGTGCACATGCAGTTTCTCTCAAAATAAATATATAAATTTTAAAAAAGAAAAAAACTTTACTATATAAAAAGTGAAATGGAAGTCTTTGGTGCTCTATATTCAAACACTCTCACTTTCCTAAGAGGAAGACTTCCCAGAGACAAACCTGTTCATCTAAGTTTCTCAGTGTGAGTCAGGGTGGTGTTGTTAGAGGGGACTGTAGAATGAAAATTAAATATAGAAGTTAAATTATTTTTCTTACGGTAAAAATTAAGACCAGAGAAATAAAACATCTACAGAATATGTCTGTCTGAATAGAGAAATGAAATTAGTTTCTTCCCTCATATTTGAAATCATAAATGTATTAAAACATTTAAAGTCCAAACATTTAAAGTCGAATTCATTAATTTTAGGATCTGTCAGGATTCTTTTATTATTTATGTTTTTTGTTAACTTTTTTAACGTTTATTTTTGAGAGAGAGGCAGAGACTGGGACAGAGGGGCATTGGGGGAGGGGCAGAGAGTGTAGGAGACACAGACTCTAAAGCAGCAGGTCTAGACTCTGAGCTGTGAGATCATGACCTGAGCCAAAGTAGAATGCTTAACCGACTGAGCCACCGAGGAACCCAGTTTTTAAATTTTTTCTTATTTTTAAGAGAGAGTGAACATGCATGCATGAGCAGGAGGCAGGACAAAGAGAGAGGGAGAGAGAGAATCCCAAACAGGCTCCATGCTGCAAGCACAGAGCCCAGGCGGACTTCATCTCAGGAACCACAATGATGACCTAATTCGAAGTCAAGAGTCAGATGCTTAACCAACTGAATCAGCAAGCCCCCCCTACCCCCAATCTGTCAGGTTTCTGATGACTTTCATGAGGATGTGATTTAGGAAAGAAACTACACAAATATTTTACAGTTTAAGAATTTTTCCCCTGAAATTATACATAAAGTTGATTTTTTAAAAGTCAGTCCCACTTGCTACTAATGCATTCAGAAATACTTTCACTGTATTAGGTCACTGCTACTGGTTATTGGTTTGTTTATTTATTTTAAATTATGTGATCACTCCTATAATTTTAAAACTAATTTTCTGTTTAAACTATTAAATGATGACACACTCTTGTTTTTATTTTGAATGATAAAAAGAGAAAAAACGTTTAAGGCAGACAATCACCATATAACCATATCTGGAGACAAACTTATGTCACCCAATGTTTATATTTTTCCCCTCTCTCTGTCCCTCCACTTTTCTCTCTCCTCTCAGATCTGTTGTATATGTTATATGTTAGAAGCATCTGAGAATATATTAGAAAAAGAAATAGACTTTTTTTGAAATCTTAGAATTCACTAATAACCTTGCCTTTTTGACTCAAAAAAAAAAGTACTCTAACACCCTGTGAGGCTGTGTGCTTTGATATGTAGATATGTAGAAAGGATATGTATGTGTTAAATGTCGCATTTTAACTTTGGAGAGGAAATAGAGCAGAAAGAATTGAAGTTTCTGGAAAAAGCTGTCTTTTGCTTTAAATATACACAAAAACAAGCCTGAACTAATCACGAGCAGTTACATCAGCCACTGCCATTATCATGATTAACTATCATTAAAGCTATCACTGAAATGAATGAGCTCCTAGTTAAAAGGAGCACTATTTTCTTTCTGTTAAATGACAAGAAAAAAAAATCAATTTGAAATGATATGTTTCCCTATTTCTAAGTGAAAACTAGCACATTTACAAAATATTTTATTGCTAGGCTAATTGTTACTCACTAAACAATATTTCAAGACAGAATGTTTTCATTATTCTTGCAATTCTCATTTCCCTTTCTATCTTTCTCTTCTCATACTTCATTTTTTGCTCATTTTGAATCTTCATTGTGTATCATTTATAAATATATCCACCCCATTGGTTTCAAAATGCCTCTCTTTTCTCCATTTGTTTTTCAATTGGAATGCATAAGCGAAGCACATCTTTCATGTAAGACAAACACTTCTGGTGTTTTTGAAATCTTTATTAAATCTTCATCTTTTCAAAGAGACCACAGAGTCCAACAGTGTATTTTCTTTATATGTTATTTGTCACACTAATTTGGGGAGGCATCGATGTTACTACTATGCCAAGCATTTATATTTTTATATCTAGAATTGCTGTTAGATATTTTATTCTGTCTTCACTTTCCTAAAACCTTCTTAATAGTGAATGATTATTATGGTTACAAATGTACTAAATAGATGCTGAACAAAGAACACTTAATATGAAACTATTTGCTTCATTTATTTTATTAGAACACTCTCTTTCCTCTCACCCTGCAGACCTCACACAAGCACATACACACTGCTGAGCTAACTAATCAATACACTATTTGCTATTCAATATACTCTATGCTGGTTCCTAGCCAGACATATGTGTATTTCTAATTAGTTATTTTTTATGTTTTTGTGTTTCTGGAGATAGGACTACCAATCATTTTTGCTTATATAATGACATCTTTTCCTTATTTTATTGTTTAAAAAAACCCACTTTATAATAGATGTATTTCATTACTTGACTTTTTACTGTATCTTATTGCACTTATATTAAAATCTCTTTAGATTACTTGATTATATTTTTCCTTTAAATTTTATTTATTAATTTTGAAGGAGAGAGAGAAAGAGAGAGAGAGAGAGAGACCCAAACAGACAGAGCTGCCAGCACAGAGCTCAGTGTTGATTTCGAACTCATGAACCATGAGATCATGACCCAAGTCAAAACCAAGAGTTGGACACTTAACCAACTGAGCCACCCAGGCACTTCTAGATTACTTTGTTATCTTAATTTTGACATCACTGAATTGAATTCCTAAATTTGAATTTATTGGAAAACCTTTTTAGGGTAGATAATCTCCATTATTCTCAAATTTCTATATTTCTATTTCTCTTTCCTCTCTCTCTCACTTATTACTTCTGGGACCTTATAATTTCTGACTAACAGTTTGGCATTTCCTTTTACTTGGCACTCTTGGTGCTCTGTCTAGTATTAGGTCTTAAAATGGCATTTCAAAATATCTGCCCAATAGTTACATTAAGGAAATCAAGGATATGGGAAAGAAATCTTGGTTCGGATCTTGTCTGGTAATGTGTACCTATATTCTCTTGCTTCCTTTAATATATAAGGCTTGGTATCAATGTTCTGTAATGGGGTTTTTTGTTTGTTTGTTTTTGATTTTGATTTTGTTTTCTTATTAACTTCATCATAAGTGGAAGGAGGACACTGAATCAAAATCCTAATAAGTAAAAGATGTAGAACATCTTTCATCTCATTACCCAGTGAGCCAAACTCCCAGCTTCCCGGCTGCCTGAGTTAATAAGACATATTACTTCAGCCAGGCTCACCACTTTGTTTTATTCTTTTTTTTCTTATTATTTTTTGCTTTGTTGGAGGCTATGCCTTTTAATTTTTTTGTTATAATCTATCTCATTGTCATATTTTATCTCCCTTTGTTATTTGTTCACATCCAAGTGAAGGCTTCAGAGTATGAACTTCAACATTGTCTTGACTGAAAATAAATTAGTAGTACTTTTAACAGTAAGCTATGAGGTTGGGAGTAAAGTATTTTAATTAACAGAGATATTATACTTGGACAGATGAAGTAGATAGCATTTTCTCTCCTACACTATGGCCTCAAAACTACAGTTTAGCTTCAAAGTTAGTAGGTCAAATTCAGCTAAGAGGTAAAGAAAAATAAAAACAGAATAGTTATTGTCTCCTTAACAATCTTCTTTTGTGTGATATTCAATAGGCCAGTCTCTTTTTCTATTTTAATACCTGCCAACTTTTTTAGAGCTAGTTAATGAATTTGCAAATTACTATTGTAGATTTGAAGATGCAATCAGAGATGACCCAAGAGAGGGCCATTCCTTCGTCTTTGTTTCATGAATTATATTGAATATCCATCAGATCAAAACACTGCTGACCTCTGCTAAAATCAGCTGAATTTGAACTGGGCACTAGGAAAGACTTTGGTTCTAATTATCAAAGATCTTTGCCATTCTGTTCCTCAGAGACTTAATTTTCTTACTTTATCTTCACCCCTGTCATTTTCCAATCACTGTTCTGGCACTGAATCTCATTTTAAAGGATTTACTCTTCAAAAAGTCAGGGATTGAAACAAAAAGTGAATTGAGCATTTTTTCTCTTACTTGATGTTTCTGAAAATATTTCATTATTATGGACACATATTTATGGCTTAATTAAAATACCTATCTGTCTATCTGTCTATCCATCCATCCACCCATCCATGCATCTATCCATCTAACATCTATCAATTTATTCCGTTTAATCTTGTCTTTTGTCATTAGACAAAGGAAATATAAACATATAACCATGTACTTCAGATCAGCGAACATATTAGGATAACTAGCACTGGCAGCCAATATTAGTTAAATTAATTACAGCAGCCATACTATTGCTAGACTAACACAGATGTACATCATACTACAATTGATCAAAGTCAACTCCAAAATTTTATGTAATCCATTTTGATCTATTAAGCACTAAGTAACTTTCCCCCATTTTCTAAAGTCATCTTAAGATCTAGAAATAAAGTAAAATTTCTAATGTTCTCTTTTACATTAAATAAACATATGAAGCTCAGATCTCATTGCACTTTAGTAATTAACAGCAATCTATTAGTAACCAGCCTGAGATAGAGAATGAATTTTTCTTGGGCTTTCAGAGTAGTGGTGACAATGACAAATAATAGTGGAAGGGCTCTTCCAGATTTAAGTATATCTGAATCTGCCAGATAGTAGATAATAGTCAAAGAAACAAAAGTGAAACAAGAATAAAAGAAAGAAGCTGAGCCTTCTTGGGAAAATCCTGGCATACCCTTACACATCGCCCTTTTAGTAGAATATGAAGAAAGATCATCCAATATTGTTGAAATCTCCAACACTGGGACTATTCCCCAATACAAATCAATCCATGTGTGTCATTCACTCTACAGTGCAGATTTTAGAAAGGAAAACTGCCATGTTTAATTGGTCAATCTGCCAAATCCAATTCCAGACCTACCTACTAGGAACTGATAAGTATATATTAATTAAATGCTTGAATAAATATTTAATCAAGTTATTTAACAACTTTTTACAGAAAACCATAGCCTCAACTCACTTTTGTGCATTTCTGCTTTGGCAAAATAAGGCAATAGCATATATGTTGATAAAATGCTGTCTTGACATCAAAAGATTACTTTTAGCAATGCATTATAAATTGTTTTTGAAGTTGCTTTCAAACCATATAATGACCAGATATTTGTTTTAATTTTTCAATAACCCCCTTAACATCAAAAATATTCATTTCTACTCTTAAACCCAGAAAACAAACTGAGGGTTGATGGGGTTGAGGGATTGGGGGTGGGGTGGGGAAAATGATGATGGGCATGGAGGAGGGCACTTGTTGGGATGAGCTCTGAGTGTTGTATGTAAGTGATGAATCATGGGAATCTACTCCTGAAGCCAAGACTACACTGTATGTTAGCTGACTTGACAGTTAATTAATTAAAAATTTTAAAAATTGAAAACAAAAACAAACGAACAAAAAATATTCATTTCTGGTTTGGTATATAGTACCAAATGGTAAATTCTGAATAAATTTGATTTACTTGAATTAATTAATACAGAATATGTATAGTCAATAAAGCCTCAAAAATATTGTTTAAAAAAGCAATTGTTTCGTACTTACCTGTATTTTATCTTATGTCGATACTTATTCTTTCTATTATTTTGCACAGTAGTTAAAACCAGGGAGTTTATTGCTTGCAAGCTTGTACCTCCTAACATCATTCTTACTTCTTTGAGTTTAGGCGCTGCTAAGTAAATAAAATAAAGATAACCAGTCTGATATATTTCCATATTTCCAAATTAAGATTTCTTCTTTACTTTATAGCTCTACCAACATTACCATGGTAGACAGTCTTAAAAATATTTTTGATTTTGTATACTTGTTTCATAGAAATTTGTCAAAAGAAAAGAAACAAATGTAAATCAAATCAAACTTCTTTGTAATGATTTTTTTCATGAGACTCAGGCCATCTACAGAACTCCACTAGATTCTTCAAAATTTAAACGGGGGCGCCTGGGTGGCTTAGTCGGTTAAGCGTCCGACTGTCGCTTGGGTCATGATCTCGTGGTTCGTGGGTTGGAGCCCCGCGTCAGGCTCTGTGCTGACTGCCAGCTCAGAGCCTGGAGGCCTGTTTCAGTCTGTGACTCCCTCTCTCTCTGACCCTCCCCTGCTCACGCTGTCTCTCTCTCTCTCTCCTAGAAATAAATAAAAAACATTAAAAAAAATTTAAAAAAAAATTTAAATGGTAAAACCTATGGTATCGTTAGTAATTGCTGAATATTTACAATAATTAACATGTCAGAACGTCAGAATCCCTAAAAGGTAGAATTATATTTATTACTATTTTACACCTTATAAAGTCATCATGCGTATACATTTGTGTCACGTTTCTAGGAACTTGAGTTTCATTTCATGATTTTAGAAAACTTTAGAGATTTATAATCATAAGTTAGTTTTAATACTATTTTGTTAAAAGCTTTGTACACAATAAAAACCTTCTTGCAAATCCTGGAAATGGAGCTTTGCGATATTTGTGGGGAGAAGATGTAAAAGGACACACGTGATGAAAGGGATAATAGCGTGGGTGTGCACTTCACACAGCTCAAAATGAATGCCTCTTCGAAGAGGGCTGGTGGGGCCCGGCTAGCACTCTCGCCAAGACATGGCAGAGTCCACTAAAAATAAGGACAGAAATGAAAAATATTTGACTGAACTATTTCTGTCAAGCCCAGTGATCAAATCCATGTGACAAATAAAAGGAATCTTTGGGGCACCTTCTGATAGAAACTACTAAGTGGACTGCTTCGTAGAGGACAACTATGGATATATCCATTAGTCTATTATTAGGTGAGCTGGTTTCCCTGGGTAAACAGATTATGATCTAAACTGATAGGCACAGATAATGTGCTTCAAGAAATATTACTTTTCTGAGATTTTCCAACACTTGGATATAGTCTACTGAAGAACATTGGACCTGCTTTGAGGAAATAAAAACCTACAGAGGGTAACTCATCTGACATTAAATAAATGGAAAGCCTTATTTTGGTCATTTGCTACATCAATGTCAATTTGAGAGAATATATAAGTTTAGATTATAATCTTTGATATTACTCAAATATGACATATATTAAAACACTAGTTTTCTTTTTACTTTTTTCTTTTGTTTTGCACAAGTAATTTATAATTCCTCAGGTTCCTGTTGTCATGTTAGTGATCCTTATGTTCAGATTACATAACCGATGTTTATTTTTGCAAACAAAGTAGCTGGACACCTGAACTGGCTGATATTTATTTAGCCAGGGTATTTCTGTGGGGTTCTATCAGTTGCTTATGGCTGCCATCTACTCTGATTGGTTGATGCCTCGTTGCTATTGAAATCACCCTTTACCAAACAACATTAAGGAGAGAGAGAATTTTCACATGTGCTCAATGGAAGTTTGAAAAACTCTACACATATCAAAATTGAAGTTAAATCTGAGTGCATTTGGTGTGTGGAAGCATATTATAACCACAGACAGTTTTTTTCTTATATTTGTATTCTGGTATTTACCCAGTCCTTCTCAATTAAAATGAAATACAGCTTGACAGGTCCATCTAACTAAACTGACTCAGGAATCCCCTTTTCAATCATTTATTTTTTCTCTTGTTCTCCACTATGTCAAAGGATTGGCTCCTTTTGGACATTATATCTTCATGACCAACGAAATTCATTACTTCATTGCTAACAAAATTATTTTGCAGATAATACTACGAAGAATGAGTCTTAATCATAGAGTCCTCATTAATACACTTAGCAATAAAGTTTGCCTTTTATAGTACTCTGTTTAGGAAACAGTTTATTTCATTCGCTTTTAACATTTATGTTTAAACGTAAGAACATACAAAAATGACAGATCCTATGTATATAATTTTATTATATTTTAGGAAGAATGCATACCATCCAGACTGATGTAAAACAACCAGATTAAGACAGAAAATTACCAACATTTCAGAAGCGCCCCCCCTCACCAACACCGTGTGTCCTATCCCAATTATATCTTGGCCAAAATACAATCTTTTTTTCTAATTTCTATCACTGTTGGTAATTTTGCCTGTTCTTGAATTTTCTATTTATGGTATATTCCACATTCTCTCATTGTGTCTGACCTTATTCACTCAACAATCTAGGGTATTCATCACTATTATTGCATATAGTTTATTCTATTTCATTGCAGCAGAATCTTTCACTCTACATATACACAATATTTTACTAATCCATACTACTGTTCATGGATATTTGGGTGCTTCCATTTTTTAAATCTTTGTTAAAAAATGCTGCTGAGATTGTTTAGTTTGTTTTTTGTGGGTTTTCTTCAGTTTTTGTTTTGTTTTGTTTTGTTTTAGCTCCTTAGCAGCTGCTTGCTTTCTTACTTGTTTTTCCTTTTTGCTGTTTTTTGCTTTGCTTGGTTTTGTTTTGTTTGGATGGCAGCTAGCTAACCATGTGCCATTAGAAACAGCCTAACACTGAAAAGGAGGCGAGGTGCAGAATATTGGGTGTGCTTTTCTGAAGTTGACTTTCATTTAAGATGTTTGCTCCGAAGTCCTGTCTCTTTGTAGCCCTCTATACAATTCTGGTCTCCCCATTCCAGTGAGATTGTAACAAAGTTTTGACTATTGTTTTGAGTTAAGTGTTTTTTGCGTTCTGCACTCTCGTATCTTTTCCAGGACAAGCATGAAACCCATTGGAGAAAACTCCTGAGGTAGCACATATCTTTGATATCTTTATTTTCATATTATACCTCAAGGTGATTCTGCTAAATCCTAATTGTGGAGTTTATATAACTTTCTTTTCTTTTACAAGGAAAGTTCATTATATTAAAATCGTTGCCACTATTTTCAACCAAAATGAAATTTTAATACTAAAATAATACCACTCCTTACAACATAAAAATTCATTGTTTCAATGTAAATCACTCCAATCCTCTGAAATGAGAGCTACTGTAATAGGAATACTCCATCAGAAAGATACATATAATAATATATAACGGGCGCCTGGGTGGCTCAGTCAATTGGGCATCTGACTTTGGCTCAGGTCATGATCTCATGGTAAGTTTGAGCCCTGTGTTGGGCTCTGTGCATACAGCTCAGAGACTGGAGACTGCTTTGGATTCTGTGTTTTCCTCTCTCTCTGCCCCTACCACACTCATGCTCTGTCTCTCTCTGTGTCTAAAAAATGAATAAACCTTTAAAAAAGTTTAAAAAACTCAAATTCTAATATTTAAAATCAATCTTCAAATAGAAATTTAACATCTAATCACTAAAAGGAGACCTCTATTTTAAACATTTTATTTTGAAATAATTTAAGATTTTCTGAGAAATTTAAAATGTACTGCAAAAGTCCTCTATATATCCTTCACACTCACTCCTCATATGCTAACCATTTTATTACATTGGTTATATCATTTCTTGTATATATTATTTTTGAGCCATATGAGAATAAGTTACATTTATGTTGCTTCTCTATATCTAAATATTTTAATATGTGTTCCTTAAAAATGTGGACAATCTATGGGACACCTGGGTGTCTCAATCGGTTAAAGCCTCCAACTTTGGCTCAGGTCATGATCTCACAGCTTGTGGGTTTGAGCCACGCTTCGGGCTCTGTGCTGATAGCTCAGAGCCTGGAGCCTGCTTCAGATTGTGTGTCTCTCTCTCTGTCTCTGCCCCCCGCCCCTCCACTCACACTCTGTCTCTCTTTCTCTTGAAAATAAATAAACATTAAAAAAATTTGTTTAAAGTGGACAATCTCTTATATAGCCACAATCCAATGAGCAAAATGATGAAATTATCAAAAAGTTACGCTCTTTTCTAACCTATGAGTCTTATTAATATTTTCCTACTGTATCAATAATTTCTGTCCTTTACAGAAAAATAAGTTGTTTCTGGATCTAACACTCAATTCAGGGGCACAGGTTACATGTAGTGACCACACTGATTTATTCATCATTCATTTGGAATATTTCCTCAGCCTTTCTTTGTCTTTCATGATCTTGACATTTTTAAAGAGCATAGGGCATTAATTTGAGGAATGCCCCTCATCTGGAAAACTATAGCATTATTTTTTTTAACTTTATTTGAGAGAGTGTGTGAGCAGAGAGGAGGGGCAGAGAGAGAAGAGAGAGAATTCCAAGCAGGATCCAAGCTGTCAGCACAATTCTGATGTGCGAGTCTCAGTCTCACAAACCCATGACATCTGACCTGACCCAAAATGAAGATCACTTAACTTCTTCATTTTGGACGCTTAACTGACTGGGTCACCCAGGTGCCCCTAACATTAGTTTCTGATGAGAACCACATTATGCATTTTTAGCAATTATACCATAGAAGTTGTGTGTGTGTGTGTTTTTCTAGTGTGTCACACCCAAAGTAATATGCAATCCCTATTGCCCTTCCAGTACTATTAACCTTTATTATTTGGTTACAGTAGTATCTGCTAAGTGATTCACTGTAAAGTTACTATTTTATCTTTTATAATTAATCAGCATTTTTCAGGAAAGACACTCTGACACTATGTAAATACCACATTACTCTTCAAACTTTCACTCAATAGTTTCAGTGTTTATTGATGAATCTCCCTTGAATTATTATTGTGATGGTTGTCAAATAGTGATATTCACAAGCTATCATTTATTGTAAATTTCTCAACACTCTAAGGATGATTTATTTGTTTGTTTTTGTCAATATGGATTTGTGGATTACTGTTACATTCTACGAGTTATAACCTATTACAACCTTCATTTTCATACCCTATTCCTTGTTTTCCCATCTTGACATTTTTGGATCTGGTTTGCTAAAATTTTATTTAATACTCTAACCTTCAATTCAGAAATATTATAATTGTGTCATTTACTTTTTTGCTGTAATATTTTTATCAGTAGATGCCCAGGTTATATTTGCTTCTCAAAAATAATCTTTGAAAAATGTTCCTCCCTTTTCTATATTTTTATATTAGAGCGCTTCAGAGCATCAGAACTGATAGGATACATACATACAAAGAGATTTATGATAAAGGATTGGCTCACCCAGTTAAGGAGTCTGACAAATCCTAAAATCACCAGGATGCCGCAGCAAGCTAGACACTCAAGGGTGGTGATATTTAAGCAGGAAAAATGTTGGTATCCCATTTCAGATGTAGTCATTCAAAAAAAATTCTCTTCCTTAGGGAAGGGTCAGCCCTTTGCTGATTTGGGCTTCAGTTGATTGGAAGAGGCACTCCCATATTAGGGAGAGCAACATGCTTTATTCAGTCTAACCATATAACTGTTTATTTCACACAAAAACTCCTTCAAAGAAACACTCACAACAGTCTCTGAGCAAATATCTGGGAACCCATGGCCCAGTCAAGTTGAGACATAACATTAGCCATCACAATCCTGGGAAAAATTGAAGACTTTTTGAATTCCATTTTGAATAGTACTTCTTGTGGATAGTTTTCTATTTTTTTAATGTTCTCTATTTTCATTATCGATATTTGTCTGAACTTTGTGTATCTAATAAGATAAACTCAATTTCTTTTGGATATGAATCATTTATGTAGATTTTACAATACCTGAGCATTTTTATTTTTTATCTTATTTCAACAGTTATTTCCTTTTGATACATCTTACATTGTTAATTGTACTTTTCCTTTCTTCATCTTGATTAGATTTGCAGGGTGTTAATCAGTTTTTTGTCTGTTTTTAGAGACCGTGTGAGTTGAAAATTGGGACAGACAGAGAGAGAGAGAGAGAGAGAGAGAGAGACTCTTAAGCAGGCTCCACCCTAAAGCCAGATGCAAAGTTCTATCCTATGACTCTGGGATCAGGTCCTTGGCTGAAACCAAGAGTGGAACCCTCAACCAACTGAGTCTCCCAGGTGCCCTATTTAATTCATTTTTTAAATGTGGAATATTGATTTAGTAATTGTGTCTTATGACATAATTTATTCTCTACATCACTGATTTCTATTTTGTCTTTATATTTGCCTTCTTTCCACTTGCTTCATGGCTTTGAGATGGAAATTTAATTCAAGCATTTTTATTATTTTATTTTTCTAGAAATGTTTATAAATAAACATATCTTACTTTTCTGAATAATTCCACTTTACACTGATATATGTGGTTTTATTTATTATTATTATTTTTGAAAGCTAGTAGTTTCAGTTATCTTTCCTCTTTTATCCATGAGTTTTTGGCCACTTTTTAATTTTCTTTTCACAATTTCAATCTTTGGGCATTTTCCTGTTCTTGTTTGGTTTTGTTTTGTCACAATATTCTCCATCATGTTTTCATTCAAATTGATACTTCCTTTGGAACTTTGTAATGTTTTCATTTTTATATGCATTTTTGACTTCTAATCTTTTATCAAATCAATCAATTCTAAATTTACTTTGACCTTTGGTCAATTTCTATTCTTAGGGCATTTTTAAAAAATTTCTGACTTCCAACATTTTATTTTATCTACAAATTCTGTTTTGAGCATAATTTGACTGTGGAACATCCTCTTTTATCAGTTTAATAAATTAGATTTCTTTATGAAATTCCTCTTCTTGGGGCGATTATAGAAAAAGTGAGGTAGGTATTGAGTGTATTTTGAGTTTTTATGTCCTTTTTCATTTATTTGTTTTGGGCATGATCTTTAATTTTTTCTTTCTCTCTCATCCCTTCAGAGTGCAGTCTTTATGTTTTTGGTATTTTTGCCTTCCAGTTTTAGTGAAGTTATTTTCCCTTCATTTTTAAACTTTGTTTAAGATGATTTGAGAAATTTTGATTCGAACTGTCACCATTCTCCTCAGGCATCTTTGAAAACTGTCTTTATTTGATTTATTTTTATTTGTTTCCTTTTGGTCTCCTGAGTATCATATCATAGCAAATCCCACATGCCATGCAGACACATTCTATCTTAACTCCGGAGGAAAATAAAAACTCACATCACTATGCCCCTTGCCAGATTCTATCATTGCCTCATACACTGGACACCAATGAATATTTTCAAAATTAAATTAAGAAAGAGAATGGAGGGCAAAATAGAATATTTGAGAATAAAAATTTGCAGGAAGACAGCTGGGGCTTTATATTTTGAAATAAAGAAATCATAGACATCATTGTTCTTCCAAATATACTTTATGAAGTAATCAGACAGGGGAATATACCTAACAATGCATTTGAAATTTTGAATTTTTGGAATGTTTTGAAATACGTTTTCACTTATACTTTTTTTATATAAAAGAAAGAGGCATTATGAAATAGTTTGTATCCTTAGGAAACACAGAAATTCGGGGTCTTAATAGTCATATACAAATGAAGGAAGAATGAATATTTATCGAAGAAAAGTATGAAAGCTTAAGAGAAATCTGAACAAAATGGAAGGCCATCTAGGACTGGTGAAATGACAATTTGACACATTTTTGAAGTAAAAATAAAGACATGGTAAGTTGACATTTTAGAGATGATAGAAAATATTACTAGACATATCCATTTAGTTTTTTAACACTTATTTATTTTTGAGAGAGAGAGACAGAGACAGAGCATGAGCAGGGGAGGGGCAAAGAGAGAGGGAGACACAGAATCTGAAGCAGGCTCCAGGCTCCGAGCTGTCAGCACAGAGCCTGATGCAGGGCTCGAACCCATGAACCGCAAAATCGTGCCTTGAGCCAAAGTCAGATGCTTAACAAACTGAGCTACACAGGGGCCCCTAGTGTTTTTATATTTTTATTTCACATCTATATGTTGCACGCACTGTGGTAGGCACTTGGACTATGTTTTCATTCGTACAAAGATCCTCAGGAAACCTATCAGAATTTGTTTTACACTGTGAACGTTGGTTGGCTGTTAATGAGAATACATTGGTCATTGGGTTACACATGAAGACAGAATTAGCACTTTGTACTGAACCCTCTAGGAGGAAATATGCTTACTGCTACTAAACATGTTTCTATTTGTTAGTTCTGGGCCCTTGGCATTTTATTTCAGGAAAGTGGTGCTGGTTGTTGTTGTTTTCTGTCTGTATAGAAAAGATCTTTAAAAATAAGTAAAATAGCATCTTTGTGATAAGGCTTATTTTGTTTATGTCTTGTTTTGTACCCTATGCATAAAAATTTTCTACATAAATCTTTATATATGACTCTAATTCAGGTGCAAGATCTGTACCTAGTAAGATTTCATCACAAAAACTTTAAAGAAATAAAAATATAGAGTATACTTACAGTTACTATAGCTCATTTAAGGTAGAATGACAAAATTATGTAACTTTTATAAATTTACCACAGACATATCATTATAACACTACAAAATTTTATAGTTTATATTTCCACAAGCAATCTGAAATAGTAGTTGAGTTTTTCAACTGAAGTAATTAATTTTCATTTTTATTATTAAAATATCAGCGAATATCTACAGAAGTGTGGATTTCTAAAGGCTGTTATGATTGAAATTCCACTTGGATTCTTTCAGCAGGATTTTTTTCTTTTTTTTTCTTTTTTGGATAATAGCTAAAGACTGAAAAAAAGAACCATCAGATTAACAAAGGAGTTAAACATTCAAGAGAAGAATTTGCATTTTTAGAAGAGTCATTTTTTGATATACACTCTCCCACATTACAAGAGAGAAATACCTAAGGGAAATTAAACATTCATGGATTATAATTTGCCACATAGTAGTCACCTGCTTTTGCAGGATAGTAAAACTAATTTGCCCCTTCTTTAGTAATTATAGTCTCTTGCTATTCATTGTAAAAAGGCTTTCCTGATCCAAATGTATAATCAGCAACCATACATTTTCTTACTCAAATATCCCTTTTTTTAACTTAACATCATGAGCAATATATTAGGATATTAAGTGTTTCTATATCATTCTATAGAGAGTCTGGAGACATTTTTTAAAGAGAAAATAATTTGTTGGCTGGTTGTAACAGATCTCTGACTAGAGGCGGAGCTCGGAGCTCGGGAGAAATAATCTGTTAATGTTTCTTTAACCTCTATGATCAGAACAGCTGCCTAAAGGCTGCTGATTTTTTTCATGCATTTTTATAATTGCATATGACTTTGATACAAAGTATAACTGTGCTCAAAGGCCAAGCTTCATTTGAGGAAAATTATAGACTTGTACTGCTGAATGCATAGAGACTCAGTTCATAAATGCACTTCAGCAAATTCTTTTTAAGTGGGGCATTTTTGATGTGGTCCCTGAGGGTATTGGACTCTTCTACCAGGTAAAAATGTATGTCAAGAGGCTCTGAAATAAGCCTACTCTTGCAGTTGTTAAAATTTGAATGAGGGTTGAAATGAGGTGAACATAGTAATAGAGAAATAGAAAAGTTGGGAAAGAAGGAGCTTCCCCAGAGACTCCATATTGACTTTCCATATGACTTAAAAATTTGATGGGTCTGCAATTATGAGTAAGGGCCCTTAGGGACAAAACTCCCCTGTCCTATCAGGGCTTGTGTTTTGATGGATTTAACTGGGACAACTTCTAAATACTATGTGAAAGTAGGCTGAAACTAATGGATATTAGCCATAGTTATTTCAGTTTTAATACACTTTTATGCTTCTTTTGGGGGTGGAAGGAAGCAGGCTTCCGTGAAATACTTCATAATACTGTTAGACTATTTCATATTTAGAGTTTCATCAGTTGTATTTCTGAATTCTCTCATTACGTCAAGATGTTAAGAAAATCAATGATGAAAGAATATAAGCAAGGTTAAGCAAGTTTCTGCAGACTTGATATAAGCATTTCAAACATGCCTTGGCTTTTACTAGAAAAATTTATGTAGCTCATTTAACTCACAGAAGAATTACAGTAAAAACAATTATTCTCTCAAATCATATGGCAGAATCAAAGAGCATCTTTAAATAATAAAGTCAGAATTATAGATAACATTAAAGTGAGGTCCATTTACTGGAGGGGAGATAATTTATGGCAACATAAACTAGGCTTCCACATTATTACATGCTTAAAATTATAGATACACAAAGGATCCATTCCCTTATTGTCATTGTAGATCATGGATATTTTGATCTAGAATTTTATCTGCACTATGGATAGACAGAGGAGAGAGAGAGGAATATAAATATAGTTAGATGCATCGTGGTTATATGTATGCATATTTATATGTATATGTATATATATATCTATACATTTATATCTTGTTTTTTTTGGCAAGTGTTATTTACTTGCAACTGTTTTTTTCTTATTTTGTATCTTTTTAAATTTTTATTACATTTTTATATACTCACAATCGATTTCCATTTTTAATGTTTGAAACATGAGTTTTTCATGGGTGGAACTGTGTGTAGGTCCAGTTGGACATCACATCCTCTACCTGCCAGCAATATTCAGCTAGAGAATATTTACGATTTCAAGTCTCTTTTGGCTCCATTGCAACAGAGACAAACCATTCCCAGAATTATGACTTGCCCATGTCATTCTTGGGTCTGACCCTTTGGTTCAGAAACATGAAGCCCAGGGAGCTTCTGGGATTAACACATGCTTCTGCTCCCTCTGCTCCAAATAAGACATTTGGGTTTTGAATGTGCTGTGCTCCTGACCATAGAGAAGTATGGGATTTAGGAAATCTCCAAGGAAAAGTTTCTACACCTTCTTGGCTTCATCTGACATCGAGCTTTTTTTTTGATTTCTAGTGTGTGTTGTTTTTAATTCTTTCTTTCCTCTTAAAAATGGTATTTGGATTTTAAAGTCACTTCTATTTCCTTAGAATTTTTTCTATTATCTTCTTATTCTTCCTGTTAATGCGTGATTTGCAGGAAAAAAAACTGAAGTGCCAGGTTCAACCAGAATCCTCAAACAAAAAAGGATAATTTATATATTTCAAAGAATAAAGTTGAATTAAATTGCTTTACTTATATTTGTCACCATACCACTTCCTCCAATTCTTTTGGATCTCGGGAGGTTGTTTGAATTATGGAAGGATGTGGTTTCTTTCCCTAAGAAATATCTCTTCGTAAAAGAAAGAAAAGGAGATCTTCAGGCCCACAGTGTATCTACTGAAGTGACTCATGTGATTGCAATCTCTGTGAAAATGATAAACTTGCCACCTAACGAAAAGAGGATTCTATGTGTGCTGACTGAGTCATAGGAGAAGGTACCACTGACCTACAGGTGATTTGGTTCAAGCTGAAAATAATAGGCACTAGATCTAATATATTGTAGACCCTGTTTTTGTTTTTTGAAAGAAAGAGAGAGAGCATGGGTAGGGGAATGGGGGAGAGCGGAAAAATGAGGGGATAGAGCAACAGAGAGAATCTTAAGCAGGCTCCATATGGAGACCAACACAGGCCTCCATCTCATGACCCTGGGATCATGATCTGAGCCAAAATCAAGAGTCAGATGCTCAACTGACTGAGCCACCCAGGCACCCCTCATAGACCCTAAGTTTTAACATGCAGGCTGGTGTTTAGAGATCAGTTTATCAATTGGACAAGATTGAGTTTCTTTTATCACATTATCTGTACTAGTTATTGCAATGATACTTGCTACAACAGATAAACCACAAACTCTCAGTCACTGAATACAATATCTTGCCCATATACAGGGTAAAACATGTGGAATATGATCAGTGAGCAAATGGCTCTCCCATAAGCAGTGATTAAAAGCAGCAGAGAACTTCTATTTGATGGTTCCTACATCTTCAGTATGTGGCTTCCATGTTGGTCAAGCTTGTTTGCATTAAGACTCAGAAAAGAAAAGAGCAAAGTATTAAGCTTAGATGTGGGTACACGTCATTCTCTTAGATCTTAGGCACAAATTGTTAAAGTTAACTGCAGAAATGAACCAAGCAAGTTAGTCTAGCTGAATACCTCAAAGGATAGAAAAATAAGCCTGGTGCAAGGCTAGTTATCCTGTGCCACAATACCTTTAACTGAGTAAATGTTAGAAATTGAAAAAGAAATGTTACTGAACACACACACTTGGAGGGGAGATTTTCCCCCATAAAATATTTAGAAATAATTACTTATATAAATTATAAGGATTAATGACATTAGACACATTTCATAAGATTAAGTAAAACTGGCCATTAAATTGAGTAGCAAGAACTTTGGCCAGCAGCCAGCTAGCCAATCAGTTAATTCAACTTTTAAACATAGTGTGTTTGGAAAGAAGTGTTCAATGCTGATGAGTAGCCTCTGAGGACATGCTTCTTAAAATACTTTAGCACAGAAAACTGCGTTTTATGTGTATATGAGTGTGTTTGGGAGGCAATGGTGGGGGTGGGGGAGACTGTCAGAGATTGGGGCAGGGATTTAAAAAATAAAAGAACACATGTGATTCAAAATATTGATTTGGTATATTTTAGAAAGTCTATAAAATGCTTTTGAATATGCAATTACATAATTAATTTTATTTCATGCTTCTCTTATTGCTGTAATTTACTAATTATATCTCTGATAAAAGCCATGGAGCTAGGATTTGAGGGTAAATATTAATACCTTGAATATTAGCTAATGTAGCAGAGTAAATCCAACTAAAGTTGGATAAATACATAAAATCATATTGTAGGAAGAATTTTTTTCCTCTTTCTCCTTCCCCTCTACCTGGGAAGATATCCTTGAAACCTTTGAATATGTTACATGATCTGGTGGGAAAATCTTTGCAGATATAATTAAGGTTACAGGCCTTAATGTAGGAAAATCATCCTAGATTTTCCACTTAGGCCCAATCCATTATTGGCCTTAAGAGCCAATAATTTTCTCCACTTAGAATACATAAAAATATGGTAGCAGGGAGGGGTGCCTGGATGGCTCATTCAGTTAAGCATCAACTCCAGCTCAGGTCATGATCTTGCGGTTTGCGGGTTTGAACCTGTGTTGGGCTCTGTGCTGACAGCTCAGAGCCTGGAGCCTGCTTCACATTCTGTGTCTCCCTTTCTCTCTGCTCTCCCCTACTTTCACTCTGTCTCTCTTTCTCTCTCAAAAAATCAATAAGCATTAAAAAAAATAAAAAACAATATGGTAGCAGAAGTCAGAGATATTCAAAGACTTCAGACTCTGCCTACTTTTGCCTGAAGGGAATTGGGGAAGCTGTTTTGAACAAAGACTGTCCCATTGCTGATAGCCAGTGAGAAAATGGGGATCAACAAAAATACAAGGAACTGAATTCAGCTAATGACAAAAATGAATTTGAAAGAAAACTCTTCCCTGGAGCCTCCAAAGCCTCATGTGGCCCTGCCTACACCCTGATTTCTGCCTTGGGAAAGTCTGTATGGATGTCAAGTTGATCCATGCTATACGTGGTCATTGGATATGCATAAGGCTTGGGATAATAAATTTGTGTTGTTTTCAAGCACAAAGTTTGTTGTAATTTATAATGCCAATAGAAAACTGGACAATTATGAAATAAAAGAGGAAGACGTAGTAAAGATGATGAATCCCATTTCACTTGCTGGAAAGGATTCCAAATATCAAGATGGCATACACTGGCCTCAAAAACAGTTTATAGGGTTCCAATTTAGGTAGATATTTTTAAAAATATAGTAATATAACTTCAAGCAAATTTATATAGAGATAAAAATACTGTTTTCCTTTCTTAAACTTTATGAAAGGGAGAAGTCAAGTAAAATTTCATATTTTATTCCCTCACATATTTTATTTCTAAACAGCAGAAATCCAATTCTTCGCACTAAACCCTTTCAAATGGCACAATCTGATGGATGTTCCTTTTAGCTTTTTCATTCAAATGAGTTAACTTCTTTCTGTTCCAAAACTCATTTAATTTACAGCATTAATACTTTTAGCATTATTTCCAAGTAATAATATACCAAATAAAAAAAATCAGGCAAGAATATAATTATCTTGTGTCTCTAGGTTGTTTCAATTTGTAGTGTTGTCTATAAAGAAGTGAGTGATTCTTCAAATGTCAGCTGGTGTTGCATTCCTTACAGAGGCTTGCCTATTTACATACCTTGCCTCTAGATTTACTAATTCCTTGATACTTTAATTGAATTGAAGGTGGCTTTTTTTTCTATTCTAGATATAGTTTGCCATCCATCTTTTAATATGGTCTATAGTAAGTAGATTTAACTAAAACATATTACTCTTCCTATTTATTATCTTCTGGATCTCAGGGCTTTGTTTAAATATACATATATACTCCTCTTACCTAATATCAAAAAGTATAAATCAGTCCGCAAAAGACAAGTACCAGAGGATTTCCTTTATACATGGAATTTAAGAAACAAAACAATTGAAGGAACAAAATAAAAGCAGACAAACCAAGAAACAGACTCTTAACTATAGAGAACAAACTGAAGGTTGATAGAAAGGAGAGCTAACTAGGTGATGGAGTATTAATGAGGGTACTTGTGTTGAGCACTGGGTGTTATATGTACACTGGGTGTTGTACGTACATGATGAATCACTAATTTCTACTCCTGCAGCCAAGGTTACACTATATGTTAACTAACTGGAATTTAAATAAACATTTAAAGCAAAATTTAAAAAAAATATTGTTTGCCATTCTACTATTGGTGTTATAGATTTTTCTTTAAAATATATTCTAAAAATTTGCTGGAGTTCATATGTATATGGTGACCACAATTTTTTCCATGTAACAAGCCAATATTGTCAGCACCTTAGAAAACAAGTTTTCATCAGTCTAGTCCCTCCCACAATATTTTGTTAGGTTTTTCTCTATATCAGCTTTTCTTTTGGTTTGGAGAAGCTCCAGGATGTTGAGGTACAGGCCATCAGCAAGCAGGGCTGAACTCTTTTGGTTGTTCTTGGAAAGATACGTTCACATTCTACTATTCAATAAGATACAGTACAGATAGTCTTGTTTTATGTATTTTATCTTGTTGTCCAGCAGTGTATTTTTCTAGAATGGATTTTAAAGGTATTTATACCTTTAGTTTTTATTTTAGTATATTTAGTATATATATATGTATTTAATTAAAAAATGTGTAAATTTGTATTTCATTTTCTACTTCTTTAAATGAAAGTAAATATTTTCTAGTTACAAATATCTGTGGGGAAAATAATCTTTGGCTAGTTCAAAAAATTCAGAAAAAAAATTTTTGATACTTTACAAGTAGCTACGTAGAAAAGA